>NC_136747.1:20086707-20259207 GCF_936440315.1 Barbus barbus
TATGTCTCTCGATTTGAGTCTCCTTTGTCGTTTCTTTCTCCACGAATTATCTTTCGCTCCTCTCCGGTTTTCTTTAAATTCCTCGCTTGAGTGTGAACTGGAGGCAGGTGAGCGGATGATGAGCTCAGTTCAGTCAATACAGCGCGCGTGCGAACGTCTCCTCCTCCTCCTCCTCTTCTCTGAGACTGAAAGGGAATGATGCCCTCCGGTGTTTCCAAATCGCTCTCATTTAGTCTCTAGTTTCACCAACATCGTACTATGCAAAGTGCAAACTACAGCGAGTAGTTAATAAAAACATAAAAATCAACATACACCAAAACCCAGAATTGTTGGACTAATGGTAGCATAAACACACCAAAACCAAAAATGCCATGTCGATTCGAAAGCTTAATGTTTTACAATGAATCTGTGGATATAAGTTTTTTCATTCTGATTCTTTATTCATTAAATTCAACCCTAAAAGAAATTAAATAATTATACAAAACCACTCTACAGCGCCACCAAGAGTGCACTTTACGCGCTTTTATATTTTAATTAATTTCATGTTTCTATTATTTTTGTTTTATGAATTCCTTTGTAAGTGTAAATGATCCTGAAAAAAAACCTACAATAGTAGATTTCCACTGTACACAGATTGTTTAGGACAATATAAAATGACAGAATTAATCTGTATCCAGAAATATAAATTTTAATTCAGTAAAAGCAGTTATATCACATTAAATGTGAATTAAATTCACATTTAATGTGAATCAGCGATGACCAATTCATAATTTAAAAGTGTTTTTTATTGCCAGACAATA
The DNA here is from genome assembly GCF_936440315.1 of Barbus barbus. Taxonomy (NCBI): domain Eukaryota; kingdom Metazoa; phylum Chordata; class Actinopteri; order Cypriniformes; family Cyprinidae; genus Barbus; species Barbus barbus. The sequence goes on from NC_136747.1 coordinate 20,087,508, forward strand.
CAGGGGATGAGAGACCAACACATAGCATAACACCTTCCACAGCAACAAACTACAAATAGTGTTCTCTAGAAACTTAACCTTTCATTTTCACTGAGTTCCAATAACAATTAAAAAATATAGCTGCAAGCAGCAATGATGGGGCCAAGCACATCACCGGCAAAACGAGAAGCAAAGCATAGCATGGAGCATCAGAACAACTGCAGAAATCAGTAATTGAAGCCATTTTAAGATTATTGCAGTCCAAATGGCTGAAAAATCATTAATAAATACAAGTAATAAGAATGAATGACTTTTCACTTTTGACCAACAGGTGGCACCGTCATCAAATCGATGTGGTGTGTTCTGTGTGAGATCACAATGGCACACACAAAGACTGGTGTCAATATGCCAAAGCTTTGCAGAGATATGGCCTCAAGTCTCATTTTGGCATCATAACTCAAATTTGTTGTTGTGGTATGTGAAAACTGTTTTGTCTATTAACACAATCCATAACTTTTTGTCAGCATGGTCTGAAGATATGATTTTTGTGAAAATCGGACCAACAGTCTAGGAGGAGTTCGAAAAAGTAGGTTTTTAAAGAAAATCAAAAGGACAGAGAGAAAGTTTGGCTGGAGCATCAGACCAACTGCAGAAGTGAGTAATTGAAGCCATTTTATGATTTAGTCAAAACGGCTGGAAAATCATATATAAACCTCTAGTAATTTGATTTATTGGCTTATAACGTTTGACCAATAGGTGGCGCTGTTATCAAGTCAATATGATGTGTTCTGTGTTAGGTGACAATGGCACACACAAAGATTGGTGTCAATATGCCAAAGCATTGCAGAGATACGGCCTCGAGTGTCATTTTGGCATCATAACTCAAATTCGTTGTGGTATGTGAAAACCCTTTTGTCTAGCAACACAAAATCCATAACTTTTTGTCAGCATGGTCTGAAGATTATATGATTCGATTTTGGTGAAAAATCGGACCAACGGTTTAGGAGGAGTTCCACGTTGGTACCACTGTTCTCAGCATGACCCAAGGAATCTATTAATACCAGTCTCGTTACAATAGGCAAAATTCACAGAAAGATATGACCACAAGGTGGCACTGTCTGAAAACATTTTGAGTACTTTCAGGTCTTGGTACATGTAAAGTTTCGGAATGGTACACCAATGCATTCGTAAAATATAGCATTTTATATCAAAACTCCATTATAGTCAATGGCAATTTCATGTTTTGTTCAATTATAGCGCCACCAAGAGGCACAATCCCACCAAATTGTTTACATGTCCTTAGAGTGTGCCCATACATATGTGTGTCAAGTTTGGTGAAAATCTAATTTTGTTTCGGAGTTATAGACATATTTGTGTGTAAGTACATGAAAAATGACTGACTTGAGTTTGTTTGCATTTTTGTGCCACTTACCATCAAAATTTTGGCAATTGGGCATTAGCATGTAGCCGGGATGCTATGTTTTCGAATTTCCTACGGTGGTTTCGTGTCGATCGGAGTAACGGTTTATAGATATTTATATTTAAGATATTGCCAGATGTTTTTTAAGCACTAAAATGCAACACCGCACAAACCATAAGGCTAAACCTGGCAAGTTTGGTATAGATGGACTCGGCCATGATTCAGGAGTCTAAAAAGGTGACTTCTGTGAAAATATGTCAACCCCACCCAAAGTTATAAGCATATAAATATTTGATTTTACCACTAGGTGGCGCTACTTCGAAACTTCAAGCTCCTTCAGGGCATCGTGCTGATGACCCATGCCAAGTTTCGTAACGATACGTTAATTCGTTCGTAACATAGCATTTTACTACAAAATTCAACATGGCCGACGCCCAAAATGGGTGACATGGGAAAATAGAATATGGTTGGACTCGGCCTGATGCACCGAATCTAGAGACCATTATGATTTTTGGCAAAACCATTTCACAAGTTATAAGCAAAAATATAAATTTTTCATATCTCCTGACCACTAGGTGGCACAGCGCCAAAACACTGCAGGTCGCCTCAGGTCATGCTTGTTATAACATACACCAAGTTTCGTGTCAATACGCCAAACCCTTGCGGAGATATAGCCTCAGATACATTTTTGCATGCTTTTAGGCAAATTCGTTAGTGTGGTATTCGAGAACGCTGGGATGAATCGACTTGATTTCCATAACTTTTTGCCTCCATGGTCTGTAGATGATCTGAGACAATTTTGGTGAGAATCGGACGAATAGTCTAGGACGAGTTCGACAAAGTAGGTTTTACGAACAATTGAAGATAGCGAAAAAACTAAACCTTACGATTTTTGAATTTTTGACATGACTCTACTCTGCTTGAGCCAAGATTCAGAAGAAAAAAATAATTGTGGTTTACGGTTCAAAAGTTATTAGCATTTCAAAATTGAATTTTTGGACAAGTGGTGGCGCTAGAGAGTTTGAGTTAGAGATCCAAATTTGCTGTGGTTATATATCCCCTAATAAAATAAAAAAGCTCACAAACTAGTATTAGTATTATAAATGTATTAAACAAAAAGGCAACCTTTAAGCAAGAATAAGTTAATGCAACTTTCCTTTATTAATAACAAAACCGTACAATGCCAACATCAAAATCCAAAACAAATATACACAAGGTAAACCCAGAGTACAGTGATTAGAAGCTCTCAGACTATGGTACAATATAGACCACAACTCCCATGAAGCCATGGGAAATGAGGAAATAAAACTGAGAAAATTTCAATACAAGTCAGTCAAAGTTGGTTTTTAAAAGTATCTGATGAATAAGCTACAGCTAATAAATCAATAAAGCCCCCCTGCGAGAAACAAACCTCTAAGAACGGTGTTGCAACACTGGATAAAATGAGAGTGCTGTGTGTTCAGTACAACAATACGCCTAAATTTGCAAACCTATAAAACAACTCCATGAACTGGTGTGAAAAAGTGCTGGAAAAATAGAAAAATGCAGCATGACTGTGTTCACCGTGATATCAGTATTCCATCATCGCTATAATTTTAAACAAGTCAAGCATCCTGTGACCTGCTGTGACTTACAGGGCTCAGTAAAAAAAAAAAAATCATTTTTGAATTAATGCAATGATCTTATTTACACCTCTTAACTGCACCAACAAAGAAAAAAGAAGTATTAATGAATTAATGGAAGTACAGTGATAATGACCAATGAAAGCAGATTTCACGTAAAAAAGGAGGGGGAAGCCACTGTACCCTGGTGCTCAATAACCAGACAGAGAAAATCCAAACATGTGCCCTGAATGTGAAAACCCCAAAATAAAACTAGTTTAACAGTGAACACTCGCCAGCCTAAATAAGTAAACAAATGAACATTGGTTTAAAACAACAGACTGAACAGTCAGACTCAGAACAGTTACCTAAATGCATACGTGCATCACCAACAGTGAGTCAAACTTTAAAATAAGCAAACGTAAAATATAAATATGTATTTGTGAGCTTAAAAGTGTCTTTAAAGTTAGTTGGCCATTACAAAGAAAGAAAAACACAGACAATACAAATAAATGGGTGGAATAAGCCAAAGCAAACAAAGCTTGGCAAATGTTTGTGTGTGGATGTGTGAGGAATTAAGTTACAGTATGATCGTATGATCATAAATGTCATTCCCTCAATATACACCTTCAATTCACACCCAGGGTGACCCTATCTGCAACTGTGTTTGAAAGCACAATGAAGTTCATTGCTTGATCTCCATCAAGTTGTCCTCTGCTTCTATAGGATTCTACCCTAAGACAAAGGAACAAAGTGACTCTGTGAAAGTGACTCGAGACTAAAGACTGCATCTTCATTTTAGGTGCACAAAAACTTACCACGAAAATGAGTCTGTGCTAGTGCTGAAGGCTACAGAAGGGTTAGCAAGGTCTGGACTCCACAATCCACATAGTTCTGAAAGAGATTCACACATACACTCTTCTTATATTGACGAGCCTTTCAATTTTAGCATACTTTTTTCCTTCAGGTGTTTGCAATTTTCATATTAAGCCAGCAGTGCCATCTAAAGGCTTACCACAGCACAACAATCCAATGTAATATGGGTGCATCACACTTCATTAACTATGGTCAATAAGGACTGTATGGTTACAGTCTTGTGAAACATTGTGATCAACATGCATGACACGGATCATGTTCTGACATGTTTTCACACTTGTGAAAGTCATGAAACAAACTATGATCGTGGATCTGATTAACTGCCTAGAGCCCTAAGAGTTCACATCACTAATCTCTCATGGTTTCATTTTGAAACAAGTTAGCCATATTACTCAAATTAAATAAAAGGCTTTCCCTACAACTAGCCAAAATATATATTTTTTTTAACTTGAAATTGATAGAAGTATTGCTTTTGCATATTAAAATATGCTCAAAGTAATAAACATTAATAATAACAATTAAAACATTTAAGGAAAAACATGAACATTTCTGCCACAAATCAAACATCAAAAAAGGAAACAATTAGTACAATAAAAAAAAAAAAAAAAAAAATAATTATATATACACATACACACACACACACATATACACACATTCACAGGGCCTTGTTTGCAGAGCATTTTTGCAAAACCTTAGGACCTTTAGCGCAGACTAAAATAAAGCCTGTGCTTATTGCTACACTGCACTGACATTATTAAAATGCTAGAGGCAGCTGTCTTGGATTAGCTTACACACTCTCTTCTCAATTTAATTTAATGGGTACAGCAAGAACACTGGGCTAACTAAAGTGGTTAACATCTTTGTTCAAATTATACTGCAAGCAATTACAATATGAACTACCACCAATTTTGGTGCATCTCCAAGGATAAAAGGACTAATATTAGTCAAATGTTTTAAAAGAAAATTCATTTTAACAAGGCTGCATTTTTTGTGTTAATAAATACGTTTAAAACAGTTCTACTGTGCAATATTATTTTAGGCTAAAATAACTTATGAATATAAAATGTAAATTTATTCCCCTGAGGGCAAAGCTGAATTTTTAACACAAGATCCCTCAGAAATCATTCTAATACGCAGATTGATGCTCAAGAAACATTTCTATAAAAACTTGATATTTGTGTGGAAACCATGATTCCTTGATAAATGGTTGAAATGAACAGCATTTATTTGAAACAAATCTTTTGTAACAATAGAAAGTGTGTCATTTTTGAACGATACTGGCCGCAAACTTTTGAATATAACTTTTTTTCTAGACATGGCATTTTGAGATGCAACTACGACAATCTAAGTTCAACCCATTACGCTCAGTAAAAAGGGGAGTGGAGCTGACCTGATTGACAAGCCTTGTCCTCTGTTCTCCACACCACTGTGGCAAGGGATACTAATACACATACACAAATAAACAAAACCCCCAACAATGGTCAAATTTCTTTGACACTTTTTCTTCTTTTTAACTAATACATCCTGAAGAGAAATTGTGCATGAACGCAAATGTGTGCGTATGTGTGACTGTACCTGGTACGCATATGTGGTCTGTGCATAGTTCATGGGCACCTGTGGGACAATAAATCCTGGAGGACTGGAGTACGAGTAAGGCTAAGAAGAGAGGCATACACAAAAAGAAAAAAAAAGAAAAAATGAATATACTGATATTCTACAAACTTTGGAATGTCCAAAGTTTTTACTGATGTAAATATGCAGTGTGGCATGGTTTGTATGAACATTGTATAGTTACCTGCATGTATTGATTCCCTCCATTGAAGACAGGTGAGGGCGGGGCCGGGCCTGGGGGACAGCAGCTGCAGTACACATATGGGCTGGGGCTTATCCACTGTGATGGACCAATCATTGGAGATGACACGGAACCTAGAAATAAAATTCCAACACATTTTAACTAATGAAATTACATGACTAAGTTGTTAAGATAACAATTATTATTGCAGAAGTCATTTAAAAAGATCCCAACCAAAAATGCCCACTACCAGTTCTTTAAAATTGAAATTTTACAAGTCTCCAATCAGATTAAAAACTTGTACAAAAGTCATGGAATTGCTATATTGAATAAGACAGAGCAAACAGTCTGTGAAGTGCATGGACTCACGAGAATTACGCTCTTTCATGATGGCAGGTCCCAGTTTGAGTTTTTTCCCTTTAAAACTGATTGGCTGCTGTAGAAGTATTGAAATAGTACAAGACGTCAAGATGCCCTCATAACATCATCAAGACAAAAAAAAGAGAGAAGACTGTCACAGACAAGTAAAATGACATCCTTACATCAACGATAGTCTGGATATCAACTTCCTCGCTGAAGTAAACAAAACCGTACCTGTGAGAAAGAAGATCAGAGGTGGCAGGTAAAGACATTTTTTAAAGCAAGAAATATTCCATAAATCCAATTCTGTCATCATTTACTCCTTTACATGTTGTTCCAAAATTACTTACTTTGAACAGAATGACCGTAAATGACAAAAACATTTTTGGACACTTGATACAATGCACTATTGTGATTGTCTGGTAAAATTCAATTCAAAATAAATTAGTTCACAAAATGATAGAGAGAGAGATATAGATATATATATATATATATATATACACACACATACATATACACATACATATACACACACATATATACAACATTTTGAATGATCTATTAGAAAACAACTTAAATAACAGTTTAAGCTTCTTGGCTGGTCTTAGCTGATTTAGCAGGCTGGTATTTGAAGGATTTTGAACACTTTTTAGTCAGGCTAACTATGTCCAACTTTAACCAAATAAGAACAGCACAGGCTGATTTAAAATTACTTTTTTCCCAGCAGGGGAAATTAAAACTCACTCACCCTTTGCATATTCCTCCTCGATAAGTGATGATTTTCACTTCTTTTACAGACCCATACTTGGCAAAGAACTCTCGGATCTCATTCTCGTCCACCTGATGGAAAAAGTGCCAGTTTGGAGAGTAGATACACGACTATATGGACAAAAGTATTGGGACACCCCCTTCTAATGAACAGGTTTGAGTACATGAGTACAAATCTTAATGTTTAAGCATATAATGATATTCTAGGGATTCTAACATGACAACACCCATGTGTATAAGGCAAGGTTAAAAAAGAAATAGGGTAAAAGTACCCATTAAGCACACTTTTTTGAGATCAGATTATAAAAACAAATAATTTATTATCCTACTTGATGTGTTTGTTACTATATACCTCCTATAATTTCAAGTCAATCAGATCATTGCACACTGAGATACAGGTGTCCATGTGTTCACACTGTCTGGAGGCCATTTTGAAAGCGGTCTAAAAACTTTCACCAAAAGAGTAGCCCCTTAAACGTGTGTTTTTTTTTAGAGGTTTAAGCCTTTATTTTGAGTAAGCTTCACTACTTATGTAAAAGTCTGAACATTAATCTCTTAATTTTACAATATCATAACCTGGAACTTGGATGTGGGGAATAATTACATTAGATCAAAAAGACAGTTTTAGCAACATGGCACAGACGCTACAGAGTACAGTTAGCTGACTAGCTGTATAAGATTGTGTGCTACGCTAACATTACTTCACAAGCATTACTGGCTTGTACTTTTACATCAATATTATAAATTGATAGTTTATTGCTGGTCTGTCATTTTACAATGCTGTAATTTTTAAAGATATTAATATTTTTTATTTTAAGATGAGCTTAAAGGGTGCAGTACTATGAAAATCACACAGCTTCAGTGTGACATCAATAATTTCATAGATATTGTTAATAATAGTTGTTCATATTAAAATATGTATGAACTTAAAGGGGTCATCGGATGCAAAATTCGCTTTAAGTTGTTTGAAGAAATGTGTGTTGGAAGTGTGTACACACATCCATCCTATAATGATAAAAATCCAGTGTTAACTTGTTTCACCCAGTGTTTTTTTTTTTAAATCCCTATTTTAAAATCCCCCCTCTCAAATTCAAGATTCAAGAGTTTTATTTGTCACATACACAATTATACAGAGTATAACCAGCAGTGAAATGTAGGTAAACCTCAGAAAAAAATCAGGCTTTTCTGAGGTTCCAGTCAGAATGACGTAGTTCTGTACCGACCGCACCCATGAGAATTGATTGACAAGACCGTCTTACCTACAGCCGGGCTCAGGAGTTTTAAAATCCTAACCAATTATGAAATCTGGCTGCAGCACACGCATAAGGAGAATCTTCACAGATTTTCTTCCCTCAAATCTTAAACACACACAATACAAGATTTGAATATCGTAGCGCATCACACACTACAAGATATTAAGATTATCATGCCAGACGGAGCGCCTCACGTGATCTCACTCAGCAGTTTGTCAGCAATGTTTACATATGCTTTCTGCACTTACCCCGTACGTTCAAAACGGAGGCAATTTTTGATGAGCCAAAAACTCATCACCAAACACCAATGACTTGCACATAAGGGTACTATCATTTTAGACACGTCCAAAACTGTTGCAACAGAGATGGAAATACAATTTTTAAACACATGAATTGTGTTTCCATCTTTGTTGCCACAGTTTTGGAAGTGCCTTTTTCTGTTCTAAATAAGGGGGTGTCCCAACACTTTTGTCCTTATAGTGTCTATACAAGTCATTGGTGTTTGGTGATGAGTTTTTGGCTCAAGGTCTGCATTTTAAAGTCACACCAGAGGTGTTCGGCTGGGATTAAGATTTGCTTTCTGCAGACCAGTCAAGTTCTTCCACACTGACTGAATCAATCATGTATTTTTGAACCGTGCCTTATACACAGAGGCACTGTCATGTTAGAAAAGAAAAGGGTCCTGTGCAAACGGTTGCAATAAAATTAGAAACACAATTCCCTAGATTCTAGAATATCTTTATTTAAACAAATTTTTACGCATGGAAATTACTAAAGTAGTCAAACCTCATTAGAAGGGGGTGTCCCAAAACGTTTGGCAATATAGTGTAGAAACTATGGCATTATAGGTAGAGTTTAGAATTGTTCTGCACCAGTTTGAACATGCAAGGCCTAAAATGGTCAGTCTGTACCTTCATGTCAATCCCGCCGACGAACAGTGTGTTGGGCGTCATCTTGCCCTCAGGTAAAATATAACCGTTAGACAACTTCAGAGAGGACGGAAAGCCCTGACGGTGCTTCTGGATATCCTGTATGTATTTCACAACATTTTTGGCATTACATCAACAAACATTATTAACAAGACAATGAACACGTTGCAAGTACAATATAGGCCCTCAAAAACATCCAACAGCCACACATTTTTGAGGTTCAAAATAGGATTACCTGTGAATATAACCCACATGTGAGGCACAGGGGTAACTGAACGCCCTGATACATCTTAGATTTGAAGTAAGGCCACACGTTTTGTTACTTATTCCCAAAAATTCACCCCGAAGTCAGACGATATTTTCAAAATGCTCGACACAAACAAGGCCGAAACCGGATCGATCTCCAACACGATCTTTCATGTTTCTTCATTAAGCAATCTGGGCATTTAGGCTGAGATTAGTTAATTGGACGAACATTTATGGTATCCTAACAGATGTACATAATCTAATGGCCGACGGCCTGATTTCCTCTGATGAGTTTACCGCGCGAACTTTTAACAGCAATTAACTTGATATTAATAACAGCGAACTTTATAGATGGTGCCTGAGACATTGAATGATCAAATACTATCACTACTTTTGTTACTTACCATATCTAAAACAATTAAAATGACAAAATAAGTTAATGAAGTGAGTAGCTCGTTGGGTCTGTGCCTCTGGCTGGAGGAGTTGCATTAAAGCGCCACACCCATTCTCAGCCCTAATTGGAAAATAAATATTGCTATGGCGCATTTTAAAAGCTTTTAAGGTTATTAATTCTGTGAATAACATTAATTTTTAATCGTGAATCGGTCAGAGCTCAACCATTATACACTGTAATTATTTCTAAAATAAGATGACAGATTTGGTAGAGTCAAATAAAAGTATCTACCATATATCGCACGAAAGTTACACCAGGTACTTGAGGACCTTAAAAACATACTGCAAAATTAATGGGCAATCTGAGCTTGGCTTAGCTTTTTAAATGCAAAACAAATTAGATTCATTTAAATGAAGAAATGCTAGTTAATTTAGCTAATTTAGTTAAAATTAGACAATGTTGCTATAGCAATAACTGACCGCTAGATGTCGCTTTTGGAAAATCACGAGCTACATTTTTGGACTGAATTTTAGGTCATGTGCCTCAAAAACAACTCCACTACTGTCTACTGGTTGACTATATTTAGGTACCATAAAAAATTTATTTAAAAAAAAAAGTATCATCTCCACAGAAAGGGAAACAATTGACTAAAAATAACACCAGGGAATAAGGAAAGTGTAGCATGCACAAAGCTTTGAATTAGACAAGAGTAATGCTTTTATTCATCCAGAGTTAATAGGATATCAGTATTAGAAACATCCCTCGTGTCATGTGCAAAACAATACACAGTTACCACGGGAACCAAGACAAAATGAGGCTACTGACACCAGAGAAATACTCGAACATAAAAGTTTAACATATCATTGGTTCAAAAATAATGACAAATATGAAAAAAAACAATAACAAAAAACAATTTAGCAAAGGACTATGTTGTGGTCTATGGACTAAAATCGCAAATCTTAAAAAAAGAAAATACAGACAGAAATAGATAACCGTTCAGGCACTGGTTCATGGAAAATCAGTAAAGATGAGTGAGTGAATGAGAGCAACACTCAGTCCATATTGATACTAAAGCAATCTACTATTAGATTGAGCATCTCAATGTCCCGCCTTCATCACACAACACTTAGTACTCCAAAAAATGGACAAAGACAGAGATATAGGGAGAACTGTAGCAAATATAGCTTTTATCTGAGGCAGAGAGTGTGTTAAATGTATTTCACAGGATATTGATTTAGGAGAAAACAAATATAGGTTTTCCACATAAATGCCAAGGTGATGTCCAAAACTTTCAGCCGTAAGGGCATTTTCAAAGAAAATTACAGAATGGAGAATCTCATTTGAGTTGAGGCTGCTTTTAATGGCTTTGGATACCACATTTAGTTAATTGAGCAAAGGATCCAGGGTATAGAGCCTTATATTCAGGGGAAAAAAGAAAAGAAACATTTGGATTAAGATGTATGTAAATACACAGCCAGAGGTCCAGGATTTGGGAAACAAGATGCGTGTTTTAGGGATTCAGTAACAAGGCATGGGGGCACATGAGGCAATCAGCCTGAGTTCACTGTGCAAACGTCCAGCAGAGTTTCTTAAGTGTTGAAGATGGGTCCAGTCATATTTAGGGGGAATCCAGGTTCAAAGGTCAGTAGGATTAACAATAGTGAAATCTGAGTCCTTGCTGTGAGTGCTGCCGTCATCTGGACTGGAGGACCCAGATGTGGTCCCCATTAGAGGGTCTTGAAAATCCACCTTGTTTAGGCCTCGTACGTGCTTAAAGAGTGGAGCCGTGGTGGTTATGCATTGCTCCTCACTCTCAGATGGCTCGCCATCCTGTGAGACCAAGATGTAGTCATCCCAGTTTCTCCCCTCAGTGGCCTAAGATACAAAGCAAATAAAAACGGTGTATGAAATTGGTGTATTTACGATTGTGTGTTTGGGTAAATTGCATTATCATTTGAGGGCTTTATTTAGCAGATATTGATAAATGCAATCAATTTATCAACATATTGTGTAATTCAAACCAGTGCTAAAATTAAATAACTTTTTTTTTTACATAAAAAACGATGCAACAAAAACTTGAAATGGCAAGTTACTGAAAAAAAATAAAAAGTTTAAGTTGAAGTATTAAAACAACTAAAACTGAAGTAAAAATACAGCTAAATATAAATATTTAAAAATTATAAACTGATTAAAAATTAAAATATATATAAAAAATTTAAATATTCATAAATTCTATAATAGTATATTTATAATACTATAACAAATTTATTTTTCATTAATTGACAGCCCAAAAGGTAACCTCATACATTAAGTAAATTAAGACTATTACGTTTATTACTATTATGCATTATTCTATAACAATTAAGAAATTGTCCCACAAATCTCACTCTGTAACACAAATGAAATAAAGTATGTATGCATCAGTTGTTGTACTACCTTTAATTTATTTGATAAAAAAAAAAAAAAATTCTAAAATCAAAATGCATCTTGTACGGACATAAATTAATTTAACTTCCTCCAAAATATATGTGACCATGGACCACAAAACCAGTCATAAGGTTCAATTTTTGGAAATTGAGATCCAAATGAAGTTCTTAATGCATATTACTAATAAAAAATTAAGTTTTGATATATTTACAGTAAGAAATTTGATCATTTTGACCCATACAATGTATTGTTGGCTATTGCTACAAATATGCCCGTGGTCCAGTGTCACATACATATATATATATATATATATATATATATAAAAAGAGAGAAAACTTTAATCCTGGAGTACTGAAGTAAACCCTATAAATGAATTTATAGAAAGTGCATGTACTTGCTCACATGGAAAATGTTTTGTGTAATCCTCTCTTACCTGTGGCTCTGGTATTGTGGTGATATTCTCAGTTGTCAAGACCTTCTCTTCCTCCTCCTCCTCCTCTTCTTTCTCAGCTACCATGTCTCCTTCCTGGTGGTCACTGTGCTGTGGAGCCTTTTGTTGTATGATAGTAGAACCAGCTGTGTCTTCAGACAAATGGTCTGGATCACTCCGGTCCTTTAGTGTGCTATACTGGCTAGAGCAGTAGTGATCATCTGCTATGGTGATCTCCTCATTCTCCTCTGACTCCAGCTGGCTCTGGTTGAATCGGAGAGCCCCCTTTAAAATGTCCTTAATCTGGGGACAATATGGAAAAATATTAGATTTAAATTTAATATTAGAGCTAACAGATGTCTATTAGATTTTGTATCACCCTGAATGAATTTTCACCAAAAAAATACTACTTTATTTTAGCAAAGCAGAGGCCTGATTCATACCTGTTTTAGTCCAGCAAGTGACACCAGAACCTCATCTTCCTTCTCTAGATGCTCCTGCAGTATCATGTCTTGAATTTTGCCTGTCCATCAATTATAGCATAATCATTATGATTCCATCACCAGCATCTGTTTAGTGCAAAGACAACTGATGGCTCACTGACTCACCTATGTGCATGTTCATCATCTTGGCACAATATTTACTCATGGCCTCCAAGTCATTAATCTGACCCTGTAAGAACGACACCTGGGCCTCCAGCTCCTCCTGTGTATAAAAAAACCCCCCCATATGTATGTATGTATGTATATATGTATATATAAATTAGCATACAGGACTTATTAAATAGGAGCTAGTACATGATTATCCTAGTAATTCACATGCTATCTGAAAATAAAAGAATAGACACAAAATCAGAGTTTGGGAATGCAAATGGTAAAGTTGAAAAGTAAACATGCTTACCGTATCTTTCTTGTTTATAGTTTTACTGTGTGACCGCGAGCGACTGATATTAAAGAAAGAGTCTTTCTTTGTGGCAGAGAGGGGAGGAGATGATGTGCTAGAGTCTCGGCCCCTGGACACCGGGAGAGGAGGGGAAGACGTCGCATGATCCCGCCCTCCAGACAAACTCTCAGTGCTGGGGGAGGAGCTAACCATCCTGGAGGTGTGGCCTGTAAGGTAGACATTAAAAGAACAGTCCCAAAAATTTGTCTCGGACAGAAACATCAAATATAGCAGAACAATTTTAACAAAACATACAGTAAGCTACATAAATAGCACAACGATTTGGAGACAATCACACAGCATGCAGTAAATCAACCAGACGCTGACCTTAAAAACAGCAGGATCTCACTTGAACTATGAAGATGACTAATAAGACATTCACAGGAAGTTCAGAGAATATTTACATTATCTTCCAAAAGTCTGGGGTCAGTAAGATTTTAAAAGAAATGGATACTTTTATTCAGTGAGTATGGATTAATTTGATCAAAAGTGACAGATTTAAAATGGTACAGAATAAGTGTTTTTAAACTTTCTATTCAACAAAGAAAGCTGAATACAGATGTTCACAATTTCCACATAAATATTAATAGCACAACTGTTTTCAACTCTGATAGTAATAATAATGGTTCTTGAGCACCAAATCAGAAAGATTTCTGAAGGATCATGTGACACTGAAATTCAGCTTTACCATTAGAGAAATAAATGACATTTTAAAATATTTAAATTCCAATACTATTTCACAATGGTACTGTTTTTACTGGGTTTTTCGAACAAATGCATTCTTGGTGAGCATAAGAGACTTCTTTCAAAAACAAAAACATCCTACTGACCCCAAACATTTAAACGGTAGTTAATTATTTTATTACATAATTCATTTGGAATAGCCTAATATAATACAAATACAGAATTTCTCTTTTTGGTTGAACTAACTTACCGAAAAAAACCTGGTGACAAAAAGGAGCATGACTAATTATGAAATACATGATTACACCAAGTTCATTTGAACACAGACACACATGCATGGATTGCACAGCAGACACGTCACAGTAAAAGTATAAAAAAAAAAAATACAAGATAAAATAAAATGCATTTATACAGCACACATGCATGCTCTGGTGCTGATGTTGTTGTCATGGCTGCAGTTACCTGGGGTATCAGAGTGAATCTGGGCAGGGAGAGATATCTGAGAGGCTCCACAAGAACCTACATCTAACAGACAGCAGAGTAAGGCTACAGCACACACCTATTCTGTCACATGTACCTGTGCTTGAGCACATGCATGTACACATTCACATCATAATCCATGCACACTGAAGTATTAATAACTTCAGGAGGTATACGGGTAAAATTAACACAATCCATAAGCGTACAGGGTTGAAAACGTGTGCCTATTCGAGTCCTTACCTTTGCTGAGGTGCACCGGCATACTTTCAGACTTCAGCAACCGGTGCTGATGCTGCGTTTGTGGGAACGGCTGAGATTTCATCTGTGTGTTTGAGAAGGCGGTGCATGATGGAGGCTCAGCCAATGGGTATGGCACAGGAGCTTGAGGGGGAGGAGCTGATATCACCTCACTGTTAATTGGCGAGATGCCGCTGGAGCCGCCTCCCATTGGTGCGATGAGCTTCCGGCCGAAATTAAGTAGAGAACTGGATACTTTATTAATGTTGAGAGGTGCTGCTTTAGTGCTGGCCCTGGAGAAAAAAATTATAATTATATTATGAATCAGTGTTTCTCAAAGTCTGGAGGGCATTCAATCCGGACCCGCCTCCATTTCGTATTTCAAGAGCACTAAGCATATGACGTTTGACATAATCGGGCGACATTTGACCGCTAATACGAGTGTTTTTATTATTATTGTTATCACTTATGGCCATTTGACTTATAGCAGTGTCCAGTGTTTCCCATACATTTTGTTATTTGTGGTGGTCCGTCACAATATCAAAACTGACCGCCACAAATAGATTTTCCAAAAGGCTTATACATCGTAAACGGAGCACTAAGTTACACGTTTCAAAATTAAAATGCAACGATGTTTTTATCTTTGAAAAGAACCGACCGTCTCCAGAAAAGTTTTGATGTCATTTTCATTTCGTCTTTCCTGTAATCCCTGATAAAGTATCGTCTGATTTGATTACAGCCGTTACCGAGGAAACCGGTGCAACAGCGCCCCCCGCTGGCAGAGAATACATTTGCATTGAGTCTGTGGGAAACACTGGTGTCTGTCAACAAACATGAACAAAAAGCATGCTTCAGAACTGTTTTGAGAAGGTGCTTAAGTTTTGAGCCATGTATTATTACTATGAATTAGACTACTACTATTACTATCTTGTGCCCTGCAATAATCATTTACTCAAACTCTCTTTTATGAGATAAAGGGAAAAAAGAAAATCGGCCAAACATATCAGCTAAAAAAATCAGCATCTAATATCGGCTGCCCTGATTTCTAAACATCGGCATTGGCCAGAGAAAAACTCGGTCGACCTCTATTGCAGACACTTAAATTAACTGTTTTGCCACTTTTGCACTTATTATTATTATTAATGTATTTTGAATGCAAAGGGCACTTTATTTAAAAAGAGTGTTTATTTGTTAAGCATGTTATGTAGGCTACTGTATGTAGTTTTGTAATAAGCAATTGTTCCATTCCGGACCTTTGACACTGATGAAAATTCAGATTTGGACCTTTGAATGTAGACTCTTGAGAACCCCTGTTATAAATGTACAGTGCATGTGTGTTTAATACATTATCCCCCGGTTTCACAGACAAGGCTTAAACCTAGTCCCAGACTAAAGTGTAAATCTGAGCTGTTTTAACTGAAAGAAACTTGCACTGACTAATCTTAAAATATATCAGTGCCTTTGTTTTGTCTCAAGATGCACACCAGTAATGTTTTTTTCTAAGGCATGCTAATAAAAAAATACTTAAATCCTGGTTTAGTCTAAGCCCTGTCTGTGAAACTGGGCCTATGAATAATTATGATATTAATCCTTAGATTAATACTTAATTTCTGCTTTAAACAAGAGTTGCACCAAATGTATAAAAGTATTAAAAAAAGGAAATGCACAAAAATACAAGATACCGAGTCTTGTTGACCAAGTCGGCCCCACGGGTCTTGTAGTAATCAAGGTTTTGCTGGAACTGGTAGTTTACCGGTCTTGGATTATTCTAAAGTTATATAAAAAGACAAATGACAAAAATAGCAAATAGTATGTACATTATCAACTCCAGAATAATTATAATTATAAATATATATCATAAATGAATATATATTTTTAAAAATACATATTTCATAAAACAATTTTTTTTTTAGTATAGTTATTTAAAAAAAAATAATATTAAAAATGTGCATGACATTACCTTAGGGTCTCTGAGAAAGAGTGCTTTCAGCAGCAGAGAGTGGATGTCTCCAATAGGAGGATAGTGCATCAGGAGCCCGAGACACGTCTGGAAGTTACTAGCGATCACTACGACATGAAAAACAAAGGAACGATAGTTACTGCATATTCAAATAAACTGATAACGTTCTTTTAGAGCTCTTTGTAAAGATATATGTTCATTGCCAGCAGGCATCAGCCAACTAATTTGCATGCCATTACTTGCTATGTTTGGATTGGTTATGTAGGTGTTAGTGATGCGATTTGACTAGACACACTATTGACATACTGTTTGTGGGTTTATATTGCTTGATATCTACAGAGCTACAGGGTGAACACTGAAAGTGCATTTAGGCGTTAAGAAGCCTATATCTTGTGTTCCATTGGTTTGTGTTATGAATGAAGCACAGATGAGAGAGAATTGAACTCACATGCATCTCTGATGTACAGAAGCATAGCGACAAACACGTAATCCACTAGGTCCAAAGTGATGCTATCTGCGAAAAGAGCATCCCAGACCACCAACAGATCCTGCAGTGGAAACTCCCGACCAAACAGCAGTCGAACCCAGCGACTGCCCACAAACACAGAGAGAATTCATAAATGATGGGGAAAAAAAGTGACATAAAAAAACACTTATGGTTTAACATCTTTAATCCTACACTATTTATATTCAACACGGAGGAATGACAAGTAATGCTTTAATAATAATATATTTAAAAATATACCAGAATATTATATACATAAAAGTAATACAACTATAACATACTAAAACTACTATTATAATAAATAATATAGATAATAAAATAATGATAGACTCATACTCACATGCCATAAATCTGGGGAGCTATTTCTAGTCTGTTGAGGTGCATGTACAATTCAATGTCATGTTTCTTTACTAGCTGGTCCTGAATTCGGTTGACTTTGGTCACAATGGCAACAGAAGGGCCCGAGTCCTGAGGTCTTGCAAAGGGGATGCTGGTTAACATTTCTTCTTTGCCCTGAAAGATTTAAGCGTAAGTAATGTCAACAAGACTGAAGTCTGAATCTGGCACTAACAAAATACCAATGCAGTTGATATAATCAAGATACATAAACATATCAAGTTTTACATAAAATCATTCCAGGTACCTTTCTGACCTCCCGTTCAAAACTGCTGAACCAGGGTTCTGCAGTCTCCATGAGCAGAGAAAACATGGCACTATGGGAAATTTGATGAACAAAAAGACAGACTGGGAAAAGAGTGTTTTGCAACCATATGCATTTAAATCGAGACACGACAATTTGGTTTCAGATTTGTTATGATAATGTGACATTCACTCACTAAGCGTCATGCTCATGGAATTCAGGATCCAGAAGGACTTTCATCTCTTCACTGCAAAATGAGGCAAGACACAGTTTAAATAAATATACTAAGAATAACTGAACATTCCATTAATAATGATTCAAAACACTACGCAGAACAAATTTAAACTTTAATTTGAACTTCAGACAGTCTCGTCTCTGTAGTAAATAGGTCAGACCTGGGATTGGCTGTCTCACTGGCATGTTGAAACGCCTGGTGATCACAATGAAGAACAAACACTATAGGGGCCAGTAACTCATGCATGCCCTGTAGAAAGATAAAGAGGGAGGGATGAAGAGGCAAAAACCGAGGATAATGTAGAGAGATGAATGCTTTTGGGAAAATTATTATTAGAAACGTCTGAGCCAGTTTGACAGGTTATGTTGTGGTGCGGCAGTATTTGTCACAATCAGTGTGTGTCTATAAACCTGCTTATAGAGTAGCTGTTCGTTCTCTCGTGCATAGCAGAACAGAATATCAGTCAGCTTTGTCCTGACATCCTCTTCCTGGAAGTACCGCATCTCTGGAAACCTGCAGCAAATAAAAGAGTAGCAGACATAATATAATGTAATATAATATAATAATGCAACAGTATCAAAATTTAATTCTATTTTGTATGAAACTTAAATACAAACTAAAATCAACAGTTTTAATGATAATTTTAGTGTGCTGATTTAATGAGAGTAAAAATGACAAATAAAAAGATAAATTACCATTCAAAAGTTTGGGGTCGGTAAAATGTTTTATTATTTTTAAATAAATTAACAGCTTTATTCAGCAAAGACACATTCAATTTATAAAAAAAGTGACAGTAAAGACATCGACACTGTTGTAAAAAATAAATGCTCTTCTTTTGAATCCTGAAAAGATGCATCACAAGTTTCTGCAAAAATATTAAGGGGCACAGCTGTTTTCAACATTGATAAGAGTTCAGCATATTAGATTGATGTCTGAAGGATCATGTGACACTGAAGACTGAATGGATGGTAGTGTATCTGTACAGGTAGTTCACACACTTACGTTCGTAAAACATCTTGTTTGATCATGCCCCTTAGCTCCTTATCCTGAAAGAACTTATTCCATAGACTCTAAAGAGAGAGAAAAAGACGTCAATCAAACAGTAATAGACAGATTGAGCCATTCTTATGGTTTTACTGCATTGGCTGTTCTCTCACCCCCTCATCCTGTGACAGTGGGTTGTTTACCACCAGGTCCTGCTGGCCAGCAGCTTTGCGAGGGTTTGTAATATGCTGCAGTTTAAGGCAAACGATCATGATTTAGTGTCAAAACCTACTGAAGGCTCATAAATCACTACCAAAAAAACTTGTGCACACACATACCGTCTCTTTGATCTTCTCATACTGTGCTCTGTGCTTCTTGGTTCGACTGATCCATTGAGTCTTATCTTCTGGCAGGACGTCCAGATAAAGCTGGAACCAAGCATTTGGCACAGAAATTGCACACTTAACCTTTCAACCCCAATAACAACAGTTTTCATGCAGTAAACCTGTCATCTGCCACTGTCAGGTAGCCATTACCTTCCAGCATACGCTGCGGAATCGGCTGCTCCGTAATCGTCCGTTAATACCAGCCTGCCTGATCCACACCAGATAGTTACTGTTCTGGAACAAATCATCCCACTCCTTTCTGTAAAGAGCATGTGAAAGAGAATCTTAGAGGATAGCGATACACCATCACACAGCAGTGAGTTTCACATGAGAACCAGAGTAGATCTCTGATGCTTTGTTACATTAGGGAAAAATTCATGACCTGTATGATTGAAATGTGGACTCAACCGCGCTATCCAATGATCCTCCTGAAATTAAAGAAACAAAATTACAAAGAGACAACAGTTAAGAGTCTTAAGATGTCATAGTTTGTGATCTAAACACGGAAACGACTGAATTCGGAATAATGATGTTTTAGATAAATTAATATTTTTCATTGTGCAGTATAGCGCTAGGCAATATATTGGGTTTTAATAATACAACCATAGTGACTTTTCTAACAACATTTACAAATCAAATACAAAATCCCTCCTTGTCTTGGTACTTTTAATGATGGCAGAGATGTTTCAATAGATTTAAACATAAACATTAGCTTTCATAAGTTTGATTAATTTCTCTGAATCAGTTCAAACGCTCCAAGTGAATCAATTCAAAACTCAGGCTCTTCTGGCATTTTTCATACTTTCAAATATTTTAGTTAAAATAAACATACAGTATGTATATATGTAAATAATATACACTATTGTTTAAAAGCTTGGGTTCAGTAAGATGTTTGTTTAAAGAAATTAATATTTTCATTCAGCAAGGATGCATTATAATGATCAAAAGTGACAGTAAAGACATTTATAATGTGATAAAAGGTGTCCATTTTAAATAAATGCTGTTCTTTTCAACTTTCTATTCATCAGATAATCCCAAAACGCACCAAAACAGTAAATTAGAATGATTTTCATAGAATCTGAAAATATATTCAAATAAAACAGTTATTTTAAATAGTAATATTTTACAGTATTACCGTTTTTAACTATTTTTGATCAAATAAATGCAGCCTAGCTGAGCATAAGAGACTTTTTACAAAAATGTACCCTACACATTTGAACAATAGTGTAAGTAAAATAAGTCTGGTAATTACTATGTATTTTTATATTAGTTGATAAATGATTCAATATTCCTGACTTCATTTAGAGAAAACATACCTTGATCATTTTCAGCTAGATTACCATGTTTTAGTACTCACTTTAAAAAGAATGCCAGATGAAAGTGAAGAAAATACAACAGAATATTACAGAAGAATAATGATTCACTATCAAGTACAGTTAAACAGTGAGTGAATGAAAACTTCCCTTTTTTGCTTTGTTTACACATAGGCCTGACTTTGATTCTTTGTGAACGACATTAGTTTCTACTGGCAGAAGAGCTTTTAGGAAAATATAACATTCGCATCATTTTGATGATGAGAGCTATTTTTTGTTCTTATGAGTTAATATAGCAATAGTCAAAATACAATCACAGTACTTATGAAAATAAATGCAATACAAAATATGCAGTCCTATTCTTCACAGGTCTCCAGTTTGAATGTAGATCTATTAGGTATATTACGGTCTCTGTTCCTGTTGTAGTTCTGTAGAGGGTCGTAACCCGTTTCCTGCTCGTCCTGCTGCAGCGGGTGTTGTGTTTCGAAGTTTGGGTGCTGCATGTCCTGCAAAACCACAGAGGAAGTGCTTAAGACTGTGATATCAACATCACCACTGAAGCCACGATCAACACTACAGAACAAAACAGGAACTACATCAGGTATTGTGTGGATACTCACTGTTTTAGACTCGCCTTGTTCTCCTCATAGGCCTGATCACAGTGGAGACCACAGTCCACTAACCATTAATCTGACAAACAGCAGAGCAAAACAAATGAATAAACCGACAGAGCCTAAACTGACAACCCCAACGGCTTACTTATAGCTGACTTTGCATATTAAACCATTGGATAGCATGAAGTATTTTAAAGGGACAGTCCACTCAAATGAAAATTCTGTCATCATTTACTCCCCCTCATATCAATCCAAACTGAATGACTTTCTTTCTTCTATGGAACATAAAAGAATGTATTTTGAAGAATGTTAACCAAACTGTTTCCGGTTCCATTGACTTCTATAGTATGGACAAAAAATATAATGGAAATCAATGCCAACATTTTGCTTACCAACATTTCTTAAAATATATTAATTTATATTCCACAGAAGAAAGAAATGCATACAGGTTTGGAAACGCATGAGGATGAACAAATGATGACAGAATTTTCATTTTTGGGTGAACTAACCCTTTAACACTGAAAACAAACAAAAAAATAGAAATAGCAAAATGTCTTCCATCAACTTTTCAGAACTGGTAAGGACAAAACTCAAATCAATATGCCAGAGACACAGCAGCTTGTATCATGTCTGGTTAGTATACACTGAACAGATTGTGTTTGTTTGGATTAATTACATGGTTTCATTTTAGTCTAAACCATTTGTAATTAAATCCAAGTTTAGCTGCTAGTTCTGGCACAGAATGTAAATGTATTTCACAGCCAAACTGTTTCTAAATTCATGACAGTAACATGAATGGAGAGTGCCAGCAATTCAGTTCTTTAAATAATCTTTGTGGATTGTTTATACAACTTTACCATAACCTCAGGATCATTACACCAGCAACACTTGTATTCATTTACCAGAATAACCAGCCGTGCTAACATTTGACAGATGTGCAGTGAATTAAAACACAGTCTTGACTCAAACAAAGAGGCAAACAAACAGCACTCATTTGATCTGTTGTATATGTGGTATAATTGTTCTGCAGCACCGAGGGCGCGTGAGCAAACACACTGGTGGTGCCAAGCGCCGTTTGGAAGGGACTCCCAGATATTTATAAACCAAAAATATCCCAGCTCCGATAATCCAGAGCCAGACAGTGCTGATGTGACAGCATTAGGGACTAAAAAGTGGAAAAACAGGCTTGTCTGGATTTTTTTCCTTCTATTTTTAAAGCTAAATCCATTCTGTTGTTTTTAATAAGGTTACGTTTGGTTCTGAACACACACAACCTCCAGCAAACGTCCTTTATCAGTTATGCAGATGAACTAATACACACTGATCTAACATCTCAGTACACCAAAACACAGCCTGTGCAACTCATGCATTATATATAACTGCGTTATATTAGATGATATCTGAAGAAAAGCTGCCTAGGAAATTGCCGTTGTGGGGGTGGGGTGGTACAAAGAAACAAAATAAATTAAATTAAAAAGTTATTATTTAATTATATAAATTGCATAAACAATTAAATAATATAAAAAACAACTGTATTATTATTATTAATCAAAATAAAGTAATAATTATATACTGTAAATATAAATACCTAATATAAAATAACTTATTATTTAATAATCAAATAAAAATCTAATAAAAAGTAACAATTACATAACATATAAAACTATATTATTATTAGTAGTAGTAGTAGTAGTAATAATAGCATCCCTCTCCACTGATTCAAAAGTTTGTTTTCTGTCAAAATAAAAATGTTAATAAAGTCATAAGTGGCAGATTTCAAATTTCATAAGCTAACAGATAGCCTTCTCCGTGTATTAGACCTCCTTGGCCCAGCTCAATTAGATTTATGCATTAGCTGTGGTACAGTGGGAAATCCCAGGATCCTCTGCAGTGAAGTACAGTGCTGGAAATTAGCATAAAGCCTCAGGGACAACTAGAGGTATGATTAAGTCAAGCCAGACACATGAATAATAATTAAAATAGGCTAAACAACAATAATAATGAACTGGACCTGCAAGATGCCTCAGCAGCCTCACACAAAGGAATTCAAATAAGACATTCACCAAAAAGATTATTATGTAAAACAAGTAAAAATAGAAATAAAAATACAATAGCTCTCTGTAATTAGATGTTGGGTTGGTGTGGCATAAAAATATTGCCTTAATGTTCAGTTTGTTTCTAACATTGCAACTATAGCATTTACTGGCACAGCTGCAGGCTAAAGGCAGCACTGACGCAATCACTCCACAAATGATTCCTTGCATATTTCATTAGATATTCACATGTGTGCACGCGCACACACACCCACACATAAATATTTATTACTGCTTCAAACAACTGGTAGGAGATTTGAGATTCAGATGCAGGGCAAAAGTTGCTTCGCTTGTATGTGCGAATATACATGCATAATCAAGGAGAAAAGCTTGATTAGAATTAGGGCTGAATATATTTTTGTATATTATTTTGATTTAGCTAAGATTAACACATGGCATTGTCTCCAATTGAATACATTAGGATTAAAAAAAGAATAAGACTATATGCAATCCTTAAATACTGTGAGTGTATTTGAGATAAAGTAATGAGGAACTGAAAAACACTACTGTGAGAAACCTGTGCTAAACCAAAATTAAGAAACGAAACAAACACAACTCACTAAAGTAACTATAACTAGGACTAAGTAATTTGCATAAATAGAGATGCTAAATGGAAGTTACTGTAGACTAGTAAATACAAAATTATCTTGAACAGTATTTTGTGAATTTTAGGATCACAAAATAATCTACCAATCATTTAAAGAGTTCCATGAGACAAACCCCAGCTCATTACATCAAAATGCCCGTGGGTGCAGCACACACCAATAAGGAGGGTTATAGAAGCAGACCAGGCCTAAACCTGTTTAAACACACTCACATGCCTTCACTTCATCAGCCAATTATAGAACTGAGCTCCTGCACCAATCACATGACAGTAGCTTGTAGGAATTCTACGAGCTACTGGGTGAACTCAAAAACCCTACGTTATCACTAGTGCAGAAATATGCTTGGTCATAATATTAGGGCAATACTAAATTAAGAAAAGAATGTGCACATGTTCTGTAATATGCATGTATTCACAAACAATGATAACCTGAAACCTTCCAAATATTACAGGACTAAGAGTACAAATTTATTCAAACAAATTAACCAAAGGTTATGAGCTAATTGTATTCTGACATGGTTTGTATGCATTAATTACTGCAGCATGACAGGCGTTTAACTCAAACGTGTGTGTGTGTGCACGTGCAAGTGTGAAAACAGGCAGCAAGCTGGTCTTGTGATGCCATGGTAAGTATTTTTCTGTTGTTCAGACAATGTGGCCTCAGGTCCAAAGAGAATCATATAGTCCTCCAAAGATCATGCTGTCCTACTTCACATTAATATTATAATGCTACATAGAAAACTTAAACAAAAATATTAAAGGAAAAAGAGGAATCATGCAATATCAAATCCTCAACAGATTATCAGAAAGGTCATTTTCCCATTTTAGTTACTTGTTAAATTAAATTACAACTTATATATATATATGTGTGTTAATTATCAGCATCTGATCTGTCCAATATTGAAAACAGATGATATCAAAGCTTAATATCAGGAGTTTGAAAATACTTTTATCCATGTTCTAGATTATAAATTACAAAGATTTGATGCATCAGATTTGTCTGAACAGACATTACAGTATAGATTTATAATATCACTGCATAATAATTATCGGCTATCAGCAAAGCTGTAACCATTTATTTAGAACTGGAGGAGACCAAACAAAAAATGAAGAATCAACCACTGAAAACCAAAACCAGACCAGGGGTAATGTGTTCCACTCTATGCATATTATCATATAGCTTTCACATACGGGAACTAAGGTGTAAGAACCCCTAACCAGAAGCACAAATAAAAATGGGACAATGATCTCATAATGTGGCCAGACATCAATTGCATAACCAATGAAATACATTCTGAAACTTACAAGCATCCCTACAGCCCAAATATCAAAGGC
The DNA here is from genome assembly GCF_936440315.1 of Barbus barbus. NCBI lineage: Eukaryota > Metazoa > Chordata > Actinopteri > Cypriniformes > Cyprinidae > Barbus > Barbus barbus. The sequence continues at coordinate 20,112,995 of NC_136747.1, forward strand.
AAATTTCAAAGTGATAGTTATCATTTCTCATATGCATGTACCCGACGCTTACTGTTTGGGATTTACATCAGAAAACTGATTAAACGCGGTTAATAAAGTTGGATTTATTGATGGAGATGTTGAGTCTACAGGCCTTACGGGGCTGGCAGCTCTACACTTCCGATATGAATCATTCCACAACACTTTACACTCTTAACGTCGCTGCATTCATTTTGGACAAGCACTCCGACTATCGCAAACGGCCGTTTCAATGCAGTAAGGGGAATTGAGTTGATATTTTACCTGCAATGCTTCACGCGGGTCTGCCCATTCTGCTCTGTGCTGTCTGCATGTAAACACTCTACCGCGAGTCAGGCGGATGTGCCGCAGAACAGCTGATCAGACACGTGACTCCAGAGACGGGAAGCCTGAGCGCGACTTCAAATACCATTGGTTTGAAACGCGCGCGTTATTTAATCCGGATTTGTATCGAAAGTCAGAAGTAACTAATCTAATATAAAAACTGTGGGTAGATTACGTTGAAGTATTTCTTTATACCGCCCAAAAATTCCCAATATGACACCAAATACCACATATTTGAATTTCGAAACTGGCAAAACACTTGTTCCATTTTACCAGACATTAGTTTTTCAAATAGCAGATTAATTTAGAAATTATTCAGAAATTAATCAGAGATGTTTGCTAAATATCTTTGTAACACAAATGTACCATTTCATTTTATTATATCGTAATCACAAAGTGACAGTCTGTACTCCTAAAAGCACCTGTCCTCAGATAATAACTCATATGTGACCCTGGACCACAAAACCAGTCACAAGGGTCATTTTTTAAAATGTGTTTATTTTTTTAAAATTGAGATTTATACATCATATGAAAGCTGAATAAATAAGCTTTCCATTGGTGTATGATTTGTTAGGATAGGACAATATTTGGCTGAGATAAATCTAAATATTGAGAATATAAGTTCTTAGCAATGCATATTACTAATCAAAAAATAAGTTTTGATATACTACGGTACGAAATTTACTAAATATCATCATGGAATAGAATCTTTACTTAATATCTAAATTAGTTTTTGCATAAAAGATAATTTTGACCCATACAGTTCATTGTTGGTTACTGCTACAAATTTGCCCATGCTACTTATGACTGGTTTTGTGGTCCAGGTTCACATATATAATAAAATATACTAACTCAAGAAAGCTACTCATATATGACAGATTTTTGTTAAGATGTTCTTTGTAAAATAATTTTCAATATGGTTTTACTCTTTGTCAATACTGTCAGATCTTTATGAAAATATTTATGATATTGAAAGTCTGGGAGTTTTAGATATTTTCCCTCATTTTAGGTAGACTGTGTTAGTATAGTAAAACAAAGTGGCTCCTGCATTTAATACATGTGAAGACCCTGTCTCCTAGACGGCCATCGGGACAAGACCACGGGAACCAGAGGAGTCATTTGCACAATCTGACTCTGCTTTAGCCGAGATTTAAACTGCTATTTTGTCTGACAAGAGGAGAATGACACCATTTCAACACATTATTTCCCCGTCTAAATACTGTAAAGCTGATATAAAGCCACCCGGCTTTATATCAAGCTGATGTAAAGCTGCTTTGACACAATTTGCATTGTTAAAAGCGCTATGCAAATAATAGTGACTTGACGTGTGAAATGAAAAATACGGTTATGTCAAACTGAGCTAAAACTCAGTTTGAATCATGTAGTCTCAGTTCATTCATTTCTGGTGAATGCTTGATTTGTCAATATTAATATTAAATATTTGACACCTTTATTTTGTATCTGACAGTGTTGACCCCATATACAATGATATATATGGAGAAAATGGAAGTAGAATAATAATAAACCAACTCAATTTAAGATGGTAAGAAAAATAGCATTGTCAATTCTGACACGAACAAGCACAGAAATAGTTATAATCAAGAATGCCTTTGCAGTTAACAAACATATAAAGACCATTTTCTAGTTCTCAAATAAAATGGATTTAAATATAATGAACAATAACAAAGAGTACAGATTTATTGTAATTCATTAGAGAGAGAACTGTAATTCACTGTAATTCAAAGTGCTGTTTCTATTGTGTTTTGTTCTATTGACAATAATACAGTAATGTGCTGTTTGCTTCTAACATATAATACATCACGGTTTCAGGGTCTCTGGCAACAGTTCTTGTAAAAGACAACACTGTCTGGCTGAAAATGCCACCATTAACACTGACTGATGTTGCCCACCACCTGCAAAGACTTGAGCAGAAAACAAGAGACAAACAATAAATAACACTACTATAAAATTAGATAAAATCACACTAATTTAGGGGTGTAAATATTTGCTCTAACAATTTAAATTTAAATTCTTCCTTAAATGATGCGATACATTTTGATAATGGTGACTTAATTAGGTTTTATTTAATTTTCATAGTCAGACATGAGCGTTTTTACACCCCTAATATTAATAAAACATTTTTTTAGAAATTAGAACATTGATGTTCAATGAATTCTTTCCGTGGCATTTTCATTTGTGAAATCTTCAAGTCCATCCAAAGTATGAGGTTTCAATAAAACACCTTGTGCATGAAGGCACAACCGTAAATAATATGCTACATGAAATTGTCAAATCACCCAGTATTCATTGCTGTTTGTTTGTTAATTTAATACACTACGATTCAAAAGTTTGAGGTATGATTTTTAGTTTTGTTTTTGAAGTCTCTTATGCTCATTCAGAGTGTATTTATTTAATCAAAAATACAGTAAAAACAGTAATATTGTGAAATATTACAATTTAAAATAACTTTCTATTTTAAATATTTTGAAATGTAATTAATCCTTCAGATCCTTCAAGATATCATTCTAATGTGGTGATTTGCTCCTCCTTAAAACAATCGTATTATCAATGTTGAAAACAGTTATGCTGCTTAATATTTTTGTGGAAACCGTGACAGATAATTTTTTTAGTATTCTAAAATGAATAGAAAGTTTAAAAGAACAGTGTTTATTTAAAATAGTCAAGTCTTTTGTCATATTATAAATGTTACTTTTGATCAGTTTAATGCATCTTTACTGAATTTAAGTATTAAGTTTATTAAAAAAAATAGCCCCAAACTTTTGAATGGTAGTGTATGCATTTTTTAGGAGTTTATGAATTGGCAGTGGGCGGGACTATCCTCGCACTCCTCCTTACACGGAAGCTCCTCCTCTTTCTTAATAGTAATGATAAAGCGAGTTTGTGTAGATGCACTTTGCTCCACCACATCATCTTGTTTCCCTGTCATCGTGTTTGCATTTGTCTCCTCATCGTTTTCCATTGTCTCCCTGCATTCCTCCTCTGCCTCCATGTAATCGTCTTCCCTTTCCTCAATCTCTCTTTCTCCTCTGTTGTCCTGCTCTTCCTGTCTAAGCCAGTTGTGACCATTGAAAAAGCTGAGAACAGCCTCTTTGGCCACTCCTAGTTGAGCAGATAGTGTATGAATGGCCTCTTGATCTGGATGTAGTCCCACTTCCTGAATGAAACTCTGCAGGATTGCATGGACTTCTGGTGGTAAAGACCTGCCTCCAAAATTTGGGCCCATGTGAGTGTCTTTGAGACATCCAGTGATGAGATGCTGCTGGAGGAAGTGTTGATGATGCTGAGGTGGAATTTTATGAAGTTGTTGGTGCTGCTTCAGAGGCACCATATGGTGTGGTATCACCTTTAGAAAAAAAATTGAAATATTCATAATGTACTGTAATTGTTTACTTGAATGATAGTTGTAGAAGTTTGTGTGAGCACTCACTTGTAGTTGTTCAGTCAGTGGTCTTGTGTGTTTTTCTGAGTAGAACGTCTGCCCAGTATTGCTCTCTTGGTCATATATAACATCTCGCTCTGATTGGCTGAGATTTAGGAACTGGCGAATCAGAGACAGATTTTCCCACAGTGTACGATTCTGAGGCGATGGCTCCTCCTTCCAACGCAGGAGCTCACACAGCCAGCCCTAAAACACAGACACAAATACAGCAGGGTTCAAACATCTGAGACAATGTTTTAAATTTGTTTCAAAATCTAATATAAACCTAGACGTTAATTTAATGTTTTAGGATTTTTTCGACCATTTGAAAATGTTATAATGTAAAATGAATAAGAAATATTTTATTATATAAGAAATATTTATATGTAGGAGATAAATATTTAAAACATTTAAAATTCTGCAGTATTTCTAGGTCACCAGTCAAATAAGCAAAATTATGACAATAACCATGTGAATTCCTTTGTTCAAAATGTATGATTTTCAAATTGGTATGCTGATCATTTAATTTGTAATGGAAAAAATATAAATTGGATAATATTTCTCAAAATAACACTTTTTTCTGTTTAAAAATGTCAGAAAAAAACTCTTAAATTGTTATGCTGGTGATCTCATTTTCAATGGATAAAATGCCAAAAAAAAACAAAATTAAAAAAGCCACAATTCCACTAGTGTTTTAGACATTTTGACCCTACACTGTCTCAAAAAACTGGGAGTGGATTAATACTAATCATACTACAGTCTATGCATTCAAGGTATATCAATTTACTGTATTTAATGAATGAAATGTAAGTGTTTTTAGACGAGTGTCTACCAAATATATCAAAATAGAAAACAGTTATTTTAAAGTGTAATAATATTTCACAATGTTACTGTTTTTACTGTATTTTTCATCAAAGAAATGTAGCCTTGGTGCAGCATAAGAGACTTTTTAAAATAACATTACATTTCTATTTAAAGATATTTATTTCCACTAGTATTTTAGATTTTAGGACACTGACTACTGTACATATCTTCTCATAAAACTGGGAGTGGATTAATACTAATTATTTTCATATTCACTATATAACAGGTACAGTATATGCTGCACATTTTCTTGAATTCCCTGCATTCATATAAATATTTATTATATGTTTAATTATGTATGAAATGTATATACCTCAAATGCAATGAAAGCTGCTTTGGATAAAATGTGTAAATGTACTGTCTTGTAAGGTGTACCTCTTCCCCCTTTTTTACTAGAGATTTCTTGTGCAATCTGTACCAATGTATTCCTACAGATGCATACACATGTACCTGACTCTTGGCCGCAGACACTTTTGCAAACAAGGCCTGCGACACTTTTGCTCGTCTCATTTCCTGCTGTATTTCATCATAGATGCCATAGTTTATTCCAGAATCATCGCATTCAACTTTGACTACAATGTCCTTGGAAACAGGTGAAAGTTTTGCCTGTATTGAGAGAGATGTTTTTAATGACAACACTTTTGTAGACATTAACAAATGGCACTTTAATATTACCATTATTACTATGGTTAAGTGCGATCTTATTTGTCTACAATAAGATGCACTGTCCATAGAGATTATAGCACATGCTAATTTGCATCTCAGGTTCATAATTAAATTTAAGTGACAGTAAACCTGAATGGGCAGAGGTGAGCCTGTATTAGTGTTGTAGATAGAGTTGAGGTTACGCTCTCTTTCCTCCAGATAAATGGAGTCTCTCTGGCTCTGTGGCAGTTGCAGGAAGTTCTGCATGGCTCTAAGGTTAACTAAAAGAGACTGAGATGCACACCGTGGGTCTTCTTCCTTGCGCAAGATCTCCGATAGCAGGCCCTGTTGCAAGTAATATCACAGACAGTCACATTAATATATATACAGATACATAATATTTAAGAGATATGCACATATGCATATTTCTGTCATGTTACCTGAGTCCTGTTAATGGCCACTCGTGCAAACACTGCTTGGGAAACCCCTGCCCTCTTTAGTTCCTCACGCACCCAATGATAAATTTCAGGTGACACATCGGTGACAGGTGAGGGACATTGAGCTACTGTGGGTGGGGACACATTGCATTTGGGAGGAGTCCTTAGTGGCGCAGGATGAGGCCCGTGTGAGTGTGTGTGAGCATGTGTGAGGAGCTGAGACATGGCGTGCTGCTGTGAGAGGAGCTGAGCCATCACCAGACCAGGCATTCCAGCCTGCATCTGGACAACACCACGTGACTCCGCCCCACTGCCTTCCATTGGTTGCTGGAAAATGGTGGACTGGGTGGAGGATGATGGTTGGTTGCAGTGTCTGCTCATGTCACCTGTGGGGAAATAAAAACCTTTAATAGCTCGATATTCATATGAAATCAGTGGAGTCTATTCAAAATCATCTTATTTTCAGCATATGCTGTGATAGCTTATATATACAGTTATTTTTCTACAGTTTTGTATCTAAAATCTTCATTTTTACATACACTACCATTAAAAAAGTTGGGGTCAGTAAGAATTAGTTTTATTTAAAATAAATGCTTTCTATTTATTAAAGAATCATGTAAAAATTAAGCACAGTTTTCATGAAAATATTAATCAGCATAACTGTTTTCAACATTACTGATGAGAAGAAAATATTTATTGAGCACCAAATCACCGTATTACAATGATTTCTGCAGCTTTGCCTTCACAAGAATAAATTCAATTTTTAAATGTATTGAAATAGAAAACAGTTATTTAAATTGGAATAATATTTCAGTGTTACTGTTTTTCTGTATTTTTGATTAAAAAAAATGCAGCCTTGGTGAGCATAAGAGACTTCCCTTAAAAAGACTGCAAACTTTGATCGTAGCGTAGTCTATTGCTTTTAATTAAAATAGGTTAATAAATGATGTATCATGAACTAACAATGAAGAGTTTTACAGCATAATCTATCATTTATAAATATACTTGTATACTATTATATTGTTAATTCCTGTTTGTTCATAATACATTTCTTGTTAGTTAATACCACTTAAAAATGTATATCTACAAATTTTAAATCTTAAATTAATAAATGCTGTAAATGATTGTTCTTTGTATATTCATGGATTAAGCTTTAATATAAAGTGTTACACAAAACACAAGATGACTACTTAAAAAAAGCTATGAATGTGTGAATATAGGAACTATTCTTGGAGAACAGTAGGTTTCTACTCACCTGTCATAGATTTTGCCCTCTTGTAGTGTTTGTACCACTGGCCAAACTCCTGACATCTCGCAGCAGAGATGCTGGCATAGTAAGTACCGTTCACTACTGATGAAATCATGCTCTTTCAAAAAACACACACAAAAAAAAAACATGCAAGTTAATGTGTTTATGTGCAGGCAAAAAGGTTTAGATTTTGCCTCTCGTTTCCTTTTTACAGTATGTGACCTTAACAGGAATTCAGCAGTTAACAGACAGAGCATACTAAAGTAAGATGAGGTGTGTCTTGGAAGCGACTAAATGTGTCCAGAAAGGATGTGCTAAAAGTTTTTTGTCTCCTTGCTAAATAGATTTAATAGCTGGTTCTCAACCTAGGGATGAATCTTAATAGTAGGGTGTATTCTTCAATGGAGAGCACTTCCTCATTCATACTGTAGTTCTGCTCTTTAGCCATGAGATATGAGACAATTAACCCTATTTTATTCTATAGCTACATGCAATTAAGCTATGGTTGATAAAAAGTGTGTTTAAGTTAGTATAAGGTTATATGAATAGTGCCTTGCAAAAATAGTGCATTTACATTGTCTACAGTGTACAAAGGTTTTTTGTTGTGAATGTGTACCTGAGACAATGGACACTCTTTAGCCAGTGTGCTCTGATTCATCTCTTTCAGAAGCTCCTTAAGGGCATTTCTGACGGTAGAATGAGTCCATTGCTCAGCAGGCAAGTCTTCTAATTTAGAAACACTAAGAGAGTGAGAGAACGTGCGTGAGTCAGTGAGAAAAACAGTGTACTGCCATAATTAATTACACTGTAGGACATTAATCACAAATAATTATTATTTCACAAATAGCTATATTATTAAGTGTTTATCCTCAGAACTTTAATAACTATAATAACTTTTAATAATTTGGAATTGAGTTTTAATGCTAAATTACCTGTGAAAAATTATCCTTAATCATGAATCAGAACAGCTTTAATTTTCAGAGTGTAGTTCATCATACTGATAAGCCTGTTTGCTGAAACCCAGAGACAGATGAGATGCAAGTGTGTGTGCAGGTTGTACCTGTGTAGCTTTATTCTTAAGGTGATGACATGGTAAAGATCTTGAAGCATGTCTCCTACTGTTGCGTCAGAGGTGTCTGTCACAGTGGACAGGGACACAGGGTTCCAATGGCCAACTTGAACCTGACCTAATGCAGGAATTAATATTTATTACAACATGACTACTATATATGATCCTTATAGAGTTCCTGCCACCATAACTCCTTTTTGTCTTTATTTTGGAGTTGTTTTTTTTTATTTTTTATTAATTTACTTATTTTTCTCTTCTGGCAACCTTAATAGTTTTCTGACCTTTACCAAGTTTACATTCTCTTGTGTCCTATCAGCTTTCTGCACTTCCTTATCTATTTCTCGTTAAGTGTCTTGCACCTCCGTCTTTTGTTTTTCATTACTTAATTGTTGTATCAAATAGGCAAATTATGTATCATATTTATAACCATTAGCATTACAAATGGAAAAGAAATTCCATGTGATGGCGATATGTTACGTTTAAAAAGCATTAAGTACAGCTTAACTTAAGATTCGACCATCTAAACTGTGTTTTTGTTTTTTCAGTCTTTAAATGGAAAAAGTATTAAATTTGATATCAATTAAGTATAATTACTGGAAATAGTTTGTATTATTTGTATGCTGCAGTTCAAAGGTTTGTTTGGGGTCAGTATGTTCTTTTTTCAGAAAATATGTGCTAAATTTAAAAAAAGAAATTACATGTTAAAAAGATTTAAATTTTTTCCAATGCTGTTTTTAAAACTTTCTATCCATCAGAGAATCCTGGAAACTTTTCCCACAAAAATATTAACTGTTTTCAACATTGATGATAATAAGAAATGTTTCTTGAGCACCAAATCAGCATATTAAAATGCAGCTTTGCCGTCACAGGAGTAAATTACATTTACCATATATTAAAATAGAAAATGGTTATTTAAATTTAAATTATATTAATATTTCACAATATTACTGTTTGTAGCCTTGGTGAGGATATGGGACTTTCAGTTTTTTACATAGTTTACAGCATGTGTGACGCATATACCAGAAAATAAGATGCAGGCTGTGATGGTGCAGACTGGAGCTGAAAGAAACAGCCCCGTCCCAATCTTTCAGGCTTACATATTCAATTTGAATTGAGTGTGAATTATTCATTAGTGTGTGTGTGTACCTGTAGCCAGAGCCGCCGCAGTGTGTGTGTATCCCAGCTCTTGCAGTGCAGCCTCTGTAATCTGGCTGAACAGCAGGTCTTTCTTCAACAGCACAAATTCTGCATGCTCCGACCTCTTCCTCTCTGAGGGTGGGACATCACTCTGCTCCACCATACAGAACACAGGAATCAGACTGCCTGTAGAAAGGAGAATACGATCACTCAGATATCTAATGAACAGACACGGTCCTGTATCTGTGTTTCATGCCCATCAGTGAATACCTTTCCTCCGGTTTGTATGTAATGATGTTTGTTTGGAGGTCAGGCTCACAGGAGTGACTCCAGGTACGGGTAGATCTCTTGAATTCTCCATACGGGCCATTTTACATGGAGGATAAGAGGGTTCACACATGACAGGCCCCTGGGTGCCACTAGTAGTTGCCAAATGGTCCATCATCATTTTTAATCTCAGCTCTCACAAACTATGGAAAATTATAGCATTAGGAAAGGAAAAAAATATATAGAGAGAATAGTAGTTTTGCTCTTTTTTCGTCTTTTCTCTTATGATAGTTTAAAATGGTCAGGCAGGTCCTTTTTTTTTTTTTTTTCTAACGTTCTAGACGTTTTTTTAGCTGGTCAGACTGGGAGACCAACTTGTTTCCCAGCTAAAGACCAGTTTGATCAGGCTGGGAGACCATCTTAAACCACCTACGACCAGCAAACCATCTAGGCTGGTTTAAGATGTTATTTGTTCAGCAGTAAAGGTGCTACAGGTGCTCAACCTAAGACAAATCATCATCTCGTCTTGTTTTTATGTCATATTTTTTCAGTCACTTACTTTCTTGACTGCAGTGCTGTTTCCCGGTGGTTATAATCCTGCAGACGGGGATCCGAACATGCCGACAGAGCTAGCGCGCGTCCCAGGATCGCTCACTAACAAAAACACTGGCTCCAGAATCAGCGCGCGGGTCCGGTGACAAGCGACTCCAGAGCAGGTTTTATTTCATAAAGAAACGCCTTTGTTCTTAGCAAACGAAAAACAAACAGACACATTTAAATGAATAAAATAAGGGTAACAGTGAGGGGAAAACGGCTCGTATAATATAATGCGCGAACACAGATCCGTAATTAAATCACTAGGCGGCCCCAAAAAGCATCACCAATGTGATGTCACCAAGAACGAACCAATCAGTTTCCAGCGGAAGGGCCTCCTGTCAGAATACATGACTGTTTTAGAATGGCAAGATATTTTAACATTTAAAGGGGCCATCGGATGCAAAATTCACTTTACAAGTTGTTTGAACAAAAATGTGTGTTGGAAGTGTGTGTACACATCCATCCTATAATGATAAACATCCACCCAGTGTTTTCTTTTTTTTAAAATCCCTATTTTAAAATCCTCTTTCTCCCTTTCAGAATGAAGTAGATGGGCGTTTCTTCAACTAGGGGCACTTTTAGCCTTGTGAAGTAAAAAAAAAAAAAAAAAACTTGTTCAAAAGTCTCATAGCACTGTCTCATAAGTTTAAATAATTTGTCTAGTTTTAAGGTCTGTAAGAGGACAAACTTAGATTACAAGAGAAATTGTTAATATTTTACATTTTTCCGACCTGCAATAAACAAATGTCATTTCCACCACATCTCAATATACAGCTGTTATTTAAAATAGAATGACTTATGCCACTTATGAATTGTCTAAGATCATTTTTGTAGTTTTACCAGTTTTTCCACAATGTACAATAATTATACATTTGTTAATGAGATAAATTAACTGCCCTAAGGACCAAATGCTGAACTGTACGCCTGTCACACTCTGAAATTTAATATTGGTTTGGGTAAGAGCTTATTAGAAAATAAATATAACTTAAATAACTTGAATTTTTATATTAAGTAGAGCATAATCTCATAAATTGTGGATACATTTTTAATGTGTGATGAGAACTTTTTAAATATTTTTAAAAAATGTGTGGTGATGGAAATGGATAGTGTTCGAGGACCCACGCATGCCCTAGGATTACTCTTGTGTCCTGCCTGTGCCATACCCGTTTGCTGGTGTTTTGACCCTGCCTGTTATTTGACTGTTTATTAATAAAAGCTTGCAAATGGATCCGCACGTCTCTTGTCTCGTCGGTTCCGTTACACACTGATTAGCTTTGTATTAATACTTAGCATTTCATGTATGCAAAATACTCTTATTTAACTTAAAATGTTAAGCTTTTTAAAAACACCCTTGAAGGTACAGCATGTTTGGAAATGACGTAGAATAAATATATTAACTGATCAAGCAATATTTACCTTGATTTTTCTTCATTTGTTGTTGATGAAAATTTAAATTCCCTCCATGTCCAACATGTGCTCTGATGTCACTGAACATTTCCATAGAAACCACTTAAACAATCTTTCACATAAACTTTTTAAAGGGGCATTATAGTGTTGTGGTGGAAATGACACCAATACTGTGCGACAGCTATATTTTGTATAAAAAGTAATATTGATAGTGGTCTCACATTAAATACTATAATGTATTTTATTTTTTTTACTAGTGCTTAATTCATGTACATTAATAGTTACCAGATAAGTCATATATATAGTGTATTTTCATTGTTGAAGTTTAAAAGTCTGGGTGTACGACAAGGAAAAACTGTGATTTTGACACAGGTTGAAATAGGTTGAAAAGTATGAAAAAATCATAATAGAAAGGTAGTAAAAAGTTTTTAAGGTGGTTCTATTGTTAGTTTGACAAAGAAAGAAGAATTTGTCCAAAATTATATGTATTTTTAAAAATATGACCAAAGAACATAAGTGCCCATACTCTAAGCATCAACCAGTTCTGTACAGACCTGTACAGAGTTGACAAGCCGTCATACCTTAGACCCGCCCTGAGTGAGCTGAGAGCTGTCCGCCTCCGGTGCCGAGGAAGACAAGATGTGAGCTAACTTTTTCCTCACAGATGAAAATTTATGGTTTAAATTTAATTTAACCAAGTGTTGTTAGTTAAAAGCATGTTGCCTTAAACAGTTCAAAAGATCCATAATATTGTTTTTGAAAGAAATTAATATTTTATTTTGAAAGAGTGCATAGAATTTATGAAAAGTGACAGTAAAGACATATACAATATTTAAAAAAAAGTTTATATTCTTTTCATAAAATTATACTGAAAAAAAATGAATGTATCCACAATAATATTAACCAGCACAACACTGATAACAAGAAATATTTCTTGAGCACAAAGTCAAAATATTAGAATGATTTTATAAGAACCATGTGACATTGAAACTGGCTGCTGAAAATTCAGCTTTACAAGAACAAATTGCATTTTTGAAATATAATAAATAGAGAACATTATTTAAATTTGTAATAATATTTCACAATAGTACTTTTTTCTGTTTTTATTATTAAATAAATGCAAATCATTTTTATTAAGTAAATGCAACCTTGGTGAGTATAAGTGACTTCTTTCAAAAACATAAAAAAATCAAATTCTTTTAATGAGGTGTATTTAACATTTCTCTATAATCGTTTATAAAAAACATGTAATAGAGGCTTGCCAATGTGTGTATAAATGCTGTGAGTACTGGTGGGAGGCAATACAATGATTGTTTGACAAAAAAACGTTAATCAGCCTCATCAAGTGATCTCTGTGATTAACGCTTGTTTGCACCTGTACACATGACAGTCACTCTATGTGGCAATCATTCTTTTCCGTAAGCTTAATCATAATGAACGGAGCTTCATTTGTGTCTTTATTTGCATGAGCTTGCATATTTATTTACAACCAAATGAAATGCATTCAATACATATGATTATAATACAAAAGTTTATTTTCATCATTATTATTTATGTCAATTTGTCAAGTCAGCTCTCCAGTGACTAATCATATCTCAACGATTACACCACAGCAACAACAGCAGTAATGATGAGAATATTACCATAATAATATAAGAAAATTCTTAATTAATGCTCTGTTATGTAACATTACTGTACAGCAAATTGCTACTTATTTGAATCATGTTTTCTACATTGCCACAGCACTTGGTGACAATTTGTATTGTAGTCTAAGGTGAAAGTGTGGTATTGAAACAGTATAAACAGTAGAGGGCGACATAGCCTGCTGCGTGTAATATATTTAACAAAAAAATCGTTGTCTTTAGAACTATAGACTCTTGCCAAGTATGCAGACAGACATAAACTAATTTATCTTTGGTCTACTTTTTGTCTTGCTGTTTTGATTTTAGTATTATTCTATTTACAGTAATCCACTCTATTTACATGCAATCCAATATTATCCAAGTATAATTAAAATGGGTAGCACCAATGGAAACTGCAAAGAATAAAAATCCCACTCCTTTGTTCAAATAGGCCCCACATTTTCTTTTTAACAAACAGGCTAATAATGTTGTTCCCAAAATACATTAGCAGCCCTACAATATTTCTCAAAGTTATCCCTGGAGGCCTCCCAACCTACACATTTTTTAGATGTTTCTCTAATCAAACACACTTGATTAAACTCATGCAGGCTTATAGCGAGCTATAACATTCTCAGACGTATTGAATCAGACATGCCATTACCTTTTGATTAATTTTATATCTACACTGTGACTTACAACTAACAACAGTGCATTTGGATCTTCTGCTTATTTTATGTACTGGTTTTTGCATAGTAGACAATAGGTAAGTATACGTATTTGGATGCAGGATGTGTGTCAGATTGTCAGTTTTAGGGGGCTTCCTGGACCTGCTTAGACCTTAAATGCTTTCTCTGTATGCAACCAGTTGAGACCAGCTGTGTTAACGTGAGGTGAAAGGGACACACTACATGATGCTCAACACTGACTGAACTAGGCCGTGCTGTGGGAATGATTAATTACCTTTATGATAACAATGCACAAAAGTGGGTAAGTTATGTTCTAAACTTTAAGCCTATAAAGCCTACTGTATCATATTTGATATGCATATTTATAAGGCCTTGTTAGTAATATGTGACCCTGAACCACAAAACCAGTCATACGTAGCACAGGAATATTTGTAGCAGTATCCAACAATACATAGTATGCACTGTAAAAAAAAAAGAAAACTCAAAAATCTGCTGAAGCTGGTTGCCTTAAAATTTTAAGTTGGCTCAAATATTTTTTTACAGTGTGGGTCAAAATGATAGATTTTTCTTTTATGCCAAAAATCAATAGGATATTAAGTAAAGATCATGTTCCATGAAGATATTTTGTAAATTTTCTACTTTAAATATATCAAAACTTAATTATGATTCGTAATATGCATTGCTATGAACTTCATTTGGGCAACTTTAAAGGCAGCTTTTCTCAATATTTAGATTTTTTTTTAACCTTTAGATTCCAGATTTTCAAATAGTTGTATCTTAAGTGTACTTGGTTTAAAAAAACAAACAATAACTATGTATGAATAATCATGTTAAAATGTGACTATCAAAAATGATTAATAAGGCGTTTGAGGAATATTTATTGTTTCTATGTTGATTCATCTCAAAATTATCACTGTATTGCATTGCATTAGGTATGTTTTGCCTCCACAGCTTTGAACATAAAACTAAGCAGTTCAATAACATCTGACTAAGACATATTATTGGGAGATAGTGTCACAACTGATATTCATGTTTGTGTAAGTAGTCTGCTATACTGTTATAAATATTTCATTTGATTTACATTACAAGCCACCAGAATTGCACCTACTTTTTTCTGAATTTATAACTTTTTTTCCTATTTCTGTATTCCCATACAAAATAATAGCCTATTATATTCCTGAAGAGCATAAAATATTGTTATCTTTAGGTTTACCTCCAAACTCGCTCGCCATTTGTATAGACAGCTCGCGCACCATTTACCTGACGCGCACCTGCGGGCGTCACGCCCATTGACTCGGGCGCGCGCATCCCCAGCCAGCCTGCTCGCGCGCTTGTGAGGGAACGGGATCCTCCGTGCCTCAGTCCGCTGAAAGCTCAGTTTCTCAGAGTGCTTCAAACTGTCTACCTTTGTCTCTGACAACGCCGCGTCACTTTGATGGGGAATTCGATATCAGGGCGGGAAAATGCCTGTTATGAAGGGATTGCTCGCGCCACAGAACACATTTTTGGATACTATAGCAACGCGTTTTGACGGCACACGTGAGTTACCGCGATGGCATTTTACCCTATTTGTGTGCAAAAACTATTTTGGTGTTTCTAATGAGACTGTTTCTCCTTAAGGAGGACAGACAGTAATTAGTTAGGTCTTTTGAGTTGACAAATGTTTGTCAGAGCAAGTGCACTGTGAAATTGACAGTATATTTATTATGACAACAGATCAAAAGCATATTTCATTAAATAATATTAGGGTTAGAAATGAGCAAGTAATAGTGAAATTAGCTTCTCAAATGTGAATAATACAAAATGAGTAAATGCAAATAAATCATGAAAAAAACTCGAAATAGGAATAAAAACACAATGCTTATACCTAGTAAATAACACTTTAAAAGCTTCACTGTTTGTTTTATATGTTTACATGGTTTTAAAAAGGTCAGTGTTGTGTGCATAATTGCATACTTTTTCAGTTATCTGCGAAAATTGTAACAACGGTGTGCAACGGCCAGGATGAGTTTGTTTCTCTACTTAGGACAACAATTACTTTGCACATTATCCAAATTCAGATAAAAAATTAGCATGCAAAAGAATATACACACATATATATATATATATATGTCTGTGCATTCTTTTACATGCTAGTTTTTTTCTGAATTTACATAACGTGTAAATGTGTAAATTCAATCACACATTGTATTCATGCCTCTCCACAAGTGTGTTTTTGTTGAGTTTTGCATTGGAAACACAATATTGCTCTCAAACTGAGCATCTGCTCGCTCAGCACCATGGACAGCGCACAAGGGCAACCCCTCAGTTAAGATCTGTCAGAGAGCACTTAGGCTGCTTTGATGCTTAGATCAGTGGTTCTCAGTCTCACATAACTGCACATTTTGGATGTCTCCCTTATTTGACACACCCATTTCAGGTCTTGGAGGTGCCTAACAATCTGATGAGTTGAATCAGGTTTGTTAGATTAGGGAGACCTCCAAAATGTGCAGATCCACTGGCTTAGATGGTGGTGCATAATTTGGCTGTCCTAATGTTTATTTTGCATATAGAGCTCAAGCAGGGTTGGTAGAGATAACAGTAACAATCAGAGAGCTGTTTAATTAAAGTTCAGAGCAATAGCCCAGATCATGCACGAAAAAAGACGCGCTTAACGTCCGGATGAAATCCCTTGCGTGGCCCCAGGTAACACCAGCATCGATCAAATATAATTGGTCGACCACAGAACAGTCAGGCGGTATTTCATCTCAAGGCGTATTTGTGCGGTTATAAAAATGAGTCTGTCTGGATTTCTTTTGTGCAATAAAAGTTTACTGATTTCACAGAGCAAAGCCTGTCAGATTTTATCGCTTTGTTCCAAACTGTTTTGATGTTCTAACAGAAAGAACTTGTTATGTACCATCCTGCCTTATCACATTCTACATTTAGGTAACTTGTTTTCCCCCATCTAGGTCTAAGGTTTGAGAAATGAGAACCGAGACTGTGTTTTATTTTAGCGCTAGAGCTCCCACCACAGGAATCCTTCTCAAGGGACATGGTGTCCTCTGGGCTGCTGGGTCCATATATTACCAAACTGTGATGGCGTGTACCCATGTGACTATGGTTTGTCCTTCAGGCGAGACTACCTGTACGGCTGTCACACCTTGGGCTGCCGCAGGTAACATGGCTGAGAATAGCACAGGAATGGCTGGAAATAGCACCTGTCATATTGGAAGGAAAGTGACAACAATGACACAGGGGGCGATAATAGAGAACATCCCATTAGGCGACATCCACAGTGGCTCTCCAAAAATGATACATGTGGAGAGCATTAACAAAGAGGTTGAATTAGTTTTTTTAATGGTGGATGGATGTTGTGTTGATTACATCACAGACACAAATGAAAGAGCACGCACCCAAGCCAATGCAGAAATGCTGTTGCCAGTTTTGATTTTGTATATGCTGTACAAAGCCAAATCATTTGTGAGGAAAATCTTTTGCTAGTCCATACAAAATTGGCCACCACAATGGGAAAGTTATCAGGGTTTTCAAGATATTCAAGGTGATTGCTGTCATGTTCCAGGTGGTTGCTACGTGGTCTCTGTGTAATTCTCGTCTCTAGAAGTAGTTTGCTTGGTTTTTTAAAAGTAAGTCTAAAGGATTTTTGCCATTTGTATCATATGCCTGTTGAAAATGATAAGTTAGACCTTTCTTAAACAATCGGAAGTATTTTGCAGATATTTTAAAGACTGTTTCAATAGATTTTACCAATCTAATCACAGTCACTATGGTCCAAAGCAACATGGGACCCCATTAAAGCAATAGTTCACCCAAAATTAGCTGTAAATTTACTCACCCTCATAGTGTTCAGGATGTCAATGGGTTTGTTTGTTTATTGGAACAGATTTGGAGAAGTTTAGCATTACATCACTTGCTCAGCGATGGATTCTCTGAAGTAAATGAGTGCCATCGGATTGAGCATCCAAACAGCTGATAAAACATGAAAATATGAATTGTTGTGATGTTTTTTATCAGCTGTTTGTGCTCTCATTCTGGCATGTAATCCACAACACTCCAGTCCATCAGGTCTTGTGAAGTAAAAAGCTGAATGTTTGTATTAAACAAATTCATCTTTAAGATGTTTTAACTTAAGACCATTGCTTCCAACTAAAATATGAATTCATAATCCCTAAAGCTGCTTTCTCCAATGAAAAAGTCATGACGTTTGAAATGCCATGATGGATTTGTTTCTTACAAACACACAACTTTTCACTTCACATGATGGACTAGAGTCATGTGGATTGATGATTTTATCAGCTGTTTGGATTCTGACGGCACCCATTCACTGCAGAGGATCCACTGATAAGCAAGTGATTGTGTAATGCTAAATTTCTCCAAGTCTGTTTGGATAAAGACAAACTCATCTACATCTTGAATGACCTGAGAGTGGACTATTCCTTTAACTTTAATTGTATGGACAAAAAAGATCTTTTGTTGCTCAAAAGAAAGAAAGTCATGCATGTTTGGAATGACATGAGGGTGAATAAATGATGACAGAATTTTCTTCTTTTTTTGATTAAACTATCCCTTTAATAATTTGAATCGGCTAAAACACATCTCTTCAATCTTTATTTGACCCTCTAACTCTAGCACTCTATTCTAATTCCATTCTTAAAAAAACTTCCTTCCTTTTAAACTTGCACTCTATTAATTTACTGCTTGTTCTCTTTAAAAAAAAACACTTACACTAGCATTTCTAATCTTTTTGTATTCTATCTGTTTCTTTTATTATTATACAAGTAACAAAAACAAAAAAGGCCTGTAACACTATCTTGCTCTATTCTTTTTCTATTCTATCTGTTTTCTTTATTATATAGTTAAAAAAACCTTGCTACTTACTGCATTAAGCTAACTGACACTTGTTATAGCACTTGCATATCATTGCTCTTTTGTTGATTTTGATTGCTTCCATTGTCCTCATTTGTAAGTCACTTTGAAAGGAAAGGAAGTGACATATGGCCAAGTATGGTGACCCATACTCGGAATTTGTGCTCTGCATTTAACCCATCCAAACACACACACAGAGAACATTTGGGGGTTCGTTGCCTTGCTCAAGGGTCTCAACACAGTCATGGTGGTATTGAAGGTGGAGAGATTGCTGGACATTCACTTCTCCCACCTATAATCCCTGCCGGACCTGACTCGAACCCGTGACTCGAAGTCCGACTGTCTATCCATTAGGCCACGACTGCCCCGCTTTGGATAATAGCGTCTGCTAAATAACTAAATATAAATGTAAATGTAATAACTGAGTTCAGAGTTTTGAAAAATCGCTAACCTTAAGTATGATAAATAGAAAAGTGATGCTTTCCTTAGCGAGCACCACTAATTACACCCTTTACTTCATAATCTTGTGCAACATTCAAGTTACATAAGAAAGCCTGCTGACTTGTTATTGTCAAGAGAAGCTATACATGTATTAAACTCCCTCTGCAGCATCCTAATGTGTGTGCTTGTTGTTATGTGTTAATATTCCATCAAGACGAAAGACTTCAAAATACTCTTTTCATGCAGGTACCTGTCAGGACAGCATATGGTGGGTAATTACAGTAAAGCAGTGTGTGTGTGTGCCAGTTGCGTATGTTTGCAGTTGTGTGTTACCCAAAGAAAGGGAGAGAGTGTGGTTAACTGTGAAAGAGTAATTTAGAGTAATTTTGGATGAGTCCTTTTAAAAGAACACTTCAAGTAGATGCTTCCGTTGGTAAAATTGCGAAGCGCAGGGTTAGACACCCAAGTCAGGTAATGGAGGTATTTCAAGCAGTGCACTCTTGCATGCAATGCATAATCACGCTGCCAGCGAACTCAACACGTATCAGGCACAAAATGAGGAAATTGGCATGTCTGCTGCACCGCTTCCAGTTGGGAACAGATCTGTAGGTCTGAAAGACGGTAAAATTGAGGCTCTAGACCGGGAGAACAATGTATGTCTGTTGTTTGAACTTGGGATAGAGATGTCAGTGTGCTGTTCTTCTGTTGTTCACTGAACTTCACACAGAGCTGAAACTAAGCTCATCAGTCATCATTAGGGAAGAGAGAGAGGGACTGGAAGCCTAAGAGGGAAAACAAAAAAAGATGGAAGGGCTAAAGAAAGCATGGAGGGAAATGAAGCAGCAGAACATGGTCTTTTGCCTTTGTGTATTACAGGTTGACATTAGTGGATGGTGGAAACAGGACACCATGAGGATGCATTCTGCAATTTCAGCAGGGTTATCTAGAAGGATCAGGCCAGAATACAGATAGAACTCTCACTTACTGTTCCAGAGTCTCCGAGAATGGAATTCTGAAATCGTGCCAGTCTAGACTTTCAGACCTTGCCATCTTCCTTTGTTTTATTAACATTCAGAGAACACTTTTGTGTGCTCTGGCACGAAGCATGAATTGAAACTAAATTTGAAGGACCCTGTTGAGACTGTGACAAAAGATTATGTAACCACAACAGATTAGTGAAATAAAAAGGTTGAAATGATTAGATGCGATGGAACCATTTCAGACTCTTCCTAATGCTGCTTCGTTTATTGTTGAAAGGATTTTAGCACCATATGCAGATGGTTTTAAATTAGTGCGCTTAGTTTCTTGTCAGCTCCGTCGTGCCAGTGGAGCTCATTAGCCTTGAGTATTTAAAACAGTAGTTTTTATTGAGATTCAAGAGTCTATTATACATAAAAACATACTTAGGTCGTATCAGCGAAGAAGTTCAATGTTTTCTTCTTTATCTGTGCTCAAACCTGTTCTCAGATATCAGCGCAAGATGTTATACATGATGCATTATACAATACATTCTTTCAAGGAAATAGGATTCAGAACAAGAAGACAGTCAAGATCTCAAGTCAGCAAAATCAAGGCTGAGCTAAAAACATACTTAATCATAAGCTCTCTATACCTTAAGAGTTTGAAGCATGTGATCTACACTTAGAATACTAGTGTACGGTTTATTATACTGTGCACAGTATACTGTATGCTTTACAGTATCACATCACATTTAATTCAGAGAGATATGTCTAGTAATGACTTTGGAAAATTAAAATGGTCATTTTTACTTTTTTTTTAATTGAAGTGCTATAAGTGATTTTTTAAAAACTGTATTAAAGCACACAATTACCATAATTACACACAATCTCTGAAAACAATGCTACAGCCAGTTATTCTACTTTGAAATATCTAATTTAAAATGACTTTCATTGTACAGACAAAATCCATTGAAATATTCTTTATTTGTGTGCTTTGTTTGACGACAGACAGTCATACATGACATGAGGTTGAGTAAATAATGATGATATAATTTCCATTTTTAGGGTGGAATGTCCCTTTAAGTCATAATTTTTGCTATTCTGTTTTGTGCCAGTAGTGACACAGAAATTACAACTTCAGCTACTGATGTTAAAGATGTTTTGAATGTTTCCAAAAAAAAGTATTGAGTCAACGAAAGGTCAAGTTTAGTACATTGCATTGTAGGGTACAGTATTTCATGCAGTGTGAAACTGCACATTGAGACAGTAGAATTGCATGCTGGAAAAGCATATTATTGATTGCAGGAAGAAAAGAAGTATTAGAGTAACCATGTTCAGATTGTGTTTCTCATAGACTAGAGTATTCGTCATTCATGTAAAGCTCACATCCAGTGTCCGTTCTAACCATCCTCAGCCCACCTTGAGTCTCTATTTAATGCAAAAAGAGCCTTCAAATGCTAGACTGAATTGCAATAGAAGGTTCCAGCATCTGTCCTGCCATTCCCTCCCCCAAACATCTCTCCCTCTATCTCAACCAGTTGTTCTCTTCATTCATCTTTTCCTTGCATTCTTCCTCCCCTCACTAATCATACTGCCTCTTTAAATAGCTCTCAGGTGTTCCTGTTTGGGACATAGACTCACAAGAGGGGGACAGAGGGAGGAAGTGTGTGTGTGTGTTTTATACAACAATCTGGGGCAGACGAGAAATGTGGACATTCCCCCTCTATCTCCTGCCTCACACCTTTTCTCCCCCTCCATCTTTCTGCATGTTTTACAGAGTAGATATGCAGTTTCTTGGATAAACACACGCACACCCTGTTTTTACAGTCTGGATTCAATCTGTCCAATTAAACATAAACTGACAGAGTAAACCACATGAGGTCTGGTATGGAAATGAGAGAGGATGATTTTGTATTTTTTAGCTTGTACATGCTTTCTGTGATAGTGCACACATGAAAACATGTCTGAGGATATTATAAGGATGCATTTTGCACAGGAAACATATACACTGTATGCATATATTTAGATAAAACCCAAATATGCTTAGATATACACAAACACTCAGCTTCACTTTTGAATAAACAAGAAGGTATTTTCAGCTGTTGTCATGTTGCTGGCCAAAAGGTTATGACCTGGGAGTGAGTAGATGGACAGTAAGATAGATAGATTTCTCTTCTGGGATGTGCTCGTCTGTAGACTGCAGAACCAGTATGGCTAGTAGGGCCACTTTGGCATGCATCAGTGTCAGTCATTGTGAAAATATTCATAGCAACTGTTTTCAGTCATTATTTTTGTATGTTTTTGCTCTATTGATTCTGTCACAGTTCTTAATCAAAGTCACATCAGATGGGCGTACACATAATAGGCAGGATATCAGAAGGAAATTCCTCTGTTTTGTGCCATGGCTATTATATTAATTTATTATAATAAAATCATATAAAAAAAAATTGTTGCCTAAAATAAAATAAATATTAACTGAAATATTTTTTTTTCTTTGAGCTAGTTGCCAAGGTAACATTTCTCATTTTCAATGTAACTTGACGTACTAAAATAATTAAAGCTATATACTCAGAGACATATTAACAAAAACAAAAATAATAAAAAATACTAGACCTTTAAGTGAAATTGTGAAGTGAATTAGGAAATATTAAAATTGACAAATGAATTAAAAATTGTAATAATACTATAATGGTAGCTCACTGATACTAAAATAACAATGTTTTGTGCACACTCTTATGAATTAGACTAAATAGGACTTACATTATCTGCCTAGGTTGTGTGTTCATCATAAGAGTTACAGTCACATTTCTTCAAGACTTTTAGTGAGAGATGTTATAAAATGTATCTGATTATAATGTTTTTGCTAAAATTTAAATGGGGAAGGGTCTTTTTTTTAAATCACTTTTTGACATTGTTGGTTTGATCAATAAAACAATCCACAGTTTAATTCTGTTATTGAAATTTTGTTATTAAAAAGTATTGATAAGCTCATAAATATTTTCATTTTATGGCCAATATAATAATTAAATGTACAATGTTATGCATTTGGACTACTATTAATTCAGCATGCAAAAACTGAAATCTGTTATAGAAAAAGCATATTGCTTTAATTTAGTGTTCGTAATAATGGAGGGAGAATCTCTGGGATTCTGTAGATCTCAGAGAATTATATTCAGTTAATATATTGAATGATTACTTGAAGTTTTATACTGGAGAGTTTGTCTTTGCTATTGTTACATGTGCACAGCAACTCCCTGACATGCACTCGTAAAGGGATTCACCCAAAAATGAAAATTCTGTCATTGTTAACTCACCAATATGGTTCCAAACCTGTATGACTTTCTGTCTTGTGCTGAACACAAATAAATATATTTTTAAGGATAATGATAACCAAACATTTTTAGTTCCCATTGACTTGTATTTTTTGTCCATACAAAGGGAACCAAAACATTATTCAGAATATCTTATTTTGTACTCCACAGAAGAAAGAAAAGTAATACAGGTTTGGAATGACATGTGGGTGAGTTAATGATGATAGAATTTTCATTCTTTTGTGGAGTAAATGTCTTTAAAGGGAATGTGCCCTTTAAGAAAATCCCATTAATTTAGTGCTTGAGTATTACCATTTTTGGTCAATGACTGTTTGGTGCCGATAAAGAACGTTTCACAGTTCATTCTGCTATCTAATTGTCTGGTGCTTGTCAGCCAAGCAGCACTTAAAATGAATCTTTTCTATCTTTTCTTTACTTCAAGATTCAAGAGTTTTACTTTACTTTCCTTCTCTTCTCTGTATTCTTCCACCTTTTCATTTGCTTTCTCACTCTCTTTCTGTCTCTCTCAGCATCATTCTTTTCCCTGCCGTTTAAATGTTCTTTTTTTGCTGTTATTTCTCTCTCATCGTCCCTCTTCTCATATCTCTCTGGGTCTGACCCCCCCCAACACGTACGATGTTATAAATGAGTGTCTAACTTTACTTTTGCTTATGCTTGCAGAACAAGTCTCAGTAAAGTTGTTCAGCCCCAAATGTCTGTCTCCTCGCGACGTGAACGCTTCTCATAAATGGCAGTGTTTAATAACGCTCGTGCGTATTAGTCTGGGGATTCAGGGATGAGGCTCGCGAAGGCTGTCCTTCGAGAAATGTTTACAAGGCAGCGCTGTTGTATTCATTTATAATGCATGGATGCTATTAATCTGTTTTGACACAATGACGGGGTAAAACAATAAAACAAGTCAGAATACCAAAAATGATCCAGGCAGGAAATTGGTTATGTAATGAAATCAAAACAAAGCCTTTCACATGAAGAGCAGCTGAAGCTTTCTGTCTAAGACCTATCATGCAAGGTCATGTGACTTTGACAATGCTTTAGAGACATAAAACATAACTGAATTAAAGGAGGTAAAAGAAAAGCATGTTCAAGCATTAAAACTAAAACAAATCAAACTAACTTATACAAACTTATACTAACAGTTTACATACTCAACTGTTCAATTGTAAAATTACAAAAACGAAACTTTTTAAAATTTTCTAAAAATGTTTCATCAAAGAAACTGTTTTCAACATTGAAATAATTCTTGTGTGTGTGCCTGTGCCTGTGCTGCTGTATTTTAGATTATTTGTAGTCTACAAAGCACTTTTTTGGGTATGGAAATTGCTGGATGGAAGCATTACAGCATTCTTGTATATTAAGCATCAATTTTAAGCGTTCAGTTGTTAATGCTCTGATGCTTCAACCAAGCTGCATCAACTTCAGTTTGCTTGAAAAGATTTAGACTTCACAAATTTTGTTTCAGAATTAAAGGTACTGTAAAAGAGATAAAAAAGTAACTGAACAGATAACAGAAAACTGTGGTTTAATGAACATAACAGGACATCATTGTCCCTATGCTATAACAAGATATTTATGCCAACATGGCCTGTGGTAAATCGGCAAGCTAAAATCTTATGGGATCATCTGGTTAAAATTTAATAAGGAATAATAACCAGTAAGCTAAAATATTTTGCTTGATGTTTGTATTTCTAACAGACAGCAACTTCATCCTGGCCAATGCACAAGTGTCCAAAGGCTTCCCGATCGTGTACTGCTCGGATGGATTCTGTGAGCTTTCTGGATTTGCCCGAACCGAGGTTATGCAGCAGAGCTGCGCATGCAAATTTCTGTATGGGCAGGAGACTAGCGAGCACATCATTCTTCACGTGGACTCTGCACTTGAGGAACGTAGCGAGCTCAAGGAGGAAATAATGTTCTACAAAAAGAATGGTGAGAAGAAAAATATATAATGCTTTTTGCTTGGTGGTGTTGCTTGCAAAGCTTGTTGTACATGTAAAAACAACCCATTTTGACAAATGCAGAATGTTTAGTGTCAGGTTGAGTTTCATTTGCATTGATCTTTGGAATTTTGCCATTCTTGTAAAACTATTAGCAGCAGTTCTACCTTTAAAAGGAGACATTAATAGTACATGGAAAGTTGTGTGATCCATCACTAGTAATAGCACATGGAGGTATTACAACACACTTTAACAACGTGAAATCTCTAGCCATTGTTAGAAGCAGATGGTTTTATTAGAGTTGGTTGGCCAAAAGCACCAGAGAGACTCTAAAGTCGGATTACAAACTAAAGTCCAGCAGGTGTGCAGGTTTATTTGTGGAATGTACGACCACATTGAAACGTATATCATACACCACACTGTAAACCCTTCAAATGCAAATTTTAAGATTCATTTTTCTTAATATGGCATATCTCACTCCCTTCCACACTTTATTTTGTTTATGAAATGGTAAATTTTGAGATTGCAGATGAGTCAAAATGAATGTTCTTCTCCTTTCACGGGATTAGTAAATAAAAAGTACCATAGTACTGTTTTTTGAGTGGGTACCATAGTGGTACCATGGTGTCCAATGAAGTACATTTAAGTAATATGTACACACTATAGTTTATAAGTATAGTATTCATTATGGTACCACTGCAGTGCATGTCTGTATTATATTATATTCACGTACATCTTCAATCAAAGCTGTGGTGTTTTAGCACTTTGTTTTCCTCATGCTCATTATAATACATTACAGTATGTATTGTATAATATTGTATTTTATTATGTTAAATTACATTGTATTTTACAAATATTTGTATTTCATTTGCTAAGGTCTTACATTCTCAAACGATGGTGTGGCGTTTTAACACCTCCCTGTACCTTTTCTCTCCTGCTCATTCTCCTCTCCCCCTTTGTTCTATATTGAACGGAACATCTCCAGCACACTTGTTCAAGAGAGCGTTATTATTTCATCCCCTTTTTCTTCTCCATAATGGTGAGGCTTTTTCGTGAGGAAATTAGAGATTTGACAAAGACTTCTTCAGCTGTGAGCAATCAGACGGAATTCCCCCAGAGGCTTCCAGTAACAGCTACTGGTGGAGCGAGAAACACACACACACAGCTAAACACACATATAAATGCCCTGTCGCACACATACACTCACACCGCTACAAACAAGCATTCACGCACACACCTACATGGGAATTGGATACCATAATGGTGCCGCTCTTTTTGAATGTACTGGTCTTTTTTTGTTTCGTTTTTTTTAACATTTTAATAGACTAGTAATGATTAGTAATGTTTTGCCAAGTAAGCTAAAAATGTGCTTGCTGTGGTAACAACTAAATGAACTAGTTTTATTCAGTGTAGAAATTCTATTTAAAGTCAGTGTGAGTTGCAACCCATTTTACTTATATAATGAAACATATTTAAGCACACAGTATATCCAATTAAAAAGGGCAAGGAAGTGGATCAGAATTTGATGCAAATTTGCAAAAACAATGCTTAAGTAGATATCGGTTGACATTATTAAATAGCCAGAGTGGCCTTTGTGACATCAGGGTCAAATCAGGTAGAAGTAGCTCTTCAGTGAGTGTTTGCTCATTGTCTTGTTTGTGAAAGTCTCTTACTGTCTGTATATGTATGTGTTTATGTATTTTACCTCTCTCAATTCCACTGCAGGTATTGTGTTCTGGTGTCTGCTGGATATTGTGCCTATCAAGAATGAGAAGGGAGATGTGGTCCTCTTCCTTGCTTCTTTTAAAGACGTCACTGACACCAAAGCCAAGTCTATACTTGAGGAGAAGAAAGATGGTTTGTACATGATGAATGGGTTTATGTATGTGCATGAATTTCTGGATGCCAAGATATTCATGACTTTTTTTTCTCTGAAATAATATCCATGGATGTTTCTTTCACTACACACTATGTCATAAAAATGTAGTTATTTCTTAATATTAAATATCAATTATTATCCATAAACTAGAAAAACCTAAACAAATAAAGAAACAAACACAAATAATTGTATTTATTATAGAAATAATTATAGCAATTTTGCTGAAATTATGACCCTGTCATTTCCATCACAACCCACAATTTCTCACTAGTTTTATCAAAATTTAGTCTACTGTTTACCCTGGAAACAGCGGTGTACCAGCGTAATCATGAAACATGGTGTGTGGAAAAATAAGGTAATTAATTTTACTATGCTTCCATTTCAGTTAAGCTGCATTTTTATCAAATTATGCAACAAAAAAAAAAAGAAATCGTAATTTCTACTACAGAATGCTATTAAATACAATGCAAAATTAAATTTCTGGAGAAGATTACAGTTTCAAACTGACAGTTTCAAATGAAATGCTTTCAAAAACGACAGTTCATGTATATATAGTGCTGTGAAAAGGTTTTTGCTCCCTTCCTGTTTTTTTTTTTTTTTTTGCATATTTGTCACACTTAAAAGATTCAGATCATCAAACTAATTTTAATATTACACAAAGATAATGCGAGTAAAAACAAAAATGCAGTTTTTAAATTATGATTTCATTTATAAAGGGAAAAAAGCTGTCCAAACCTACCTGGCCCTACGTGAAAAATTAAATACCCCCTCCTGTTAAATCATGAAAGAACTGTGATTAACCACATTATTTTTGAAAGCTGAGTTAAATTTCACTAGCCACACCCAGGCCTGATTACTGCCAGACCTGTTGAATCAAGAAATCACTTAAATAGAACCTGTCTGACAAAGTGAAGCATGCTTAAAGAGCAACGCATCATGCCACGATCTAAAGAAATTCAAGAACAGATGAGAAACAAAATAGTTGACATGTATCAGTCTGGAAAGGGTTATAAAGCCATTTCTAAGGCTTTGGGACTCCAGCAAACCATGGTCAGAGCCATTATCCACAAATGAAGAAAACTTGGAACAGTGGTGAACCTTCCCAAGAGTGGCCGGCCTACCAAAATTACTCCAAGAGCGCAATGACAACTCATCCAGGAGGTCATAAAAGAACCCAGAACAACATCTAAAGAACTGCAGGCCTCACTTGCCTCAATTAAGGTCCGTGTTCATGATTCAACAATAAGAAAGAGACTGGGCAAAAACGGCATCCATGGGAGAGTTCCAAGGCAAAAGCCATTGCTGACCAAAAAGAACACAAAGGCTCGTCTTTTGGGCAAATACTCTGTGGACTGATGCGACAAAAATGTAACTTTATGGAAGGTGTTTGTCCCGTTACGTAGGGTGTAATATCAACACAACATTTCATAAAAAGAACATCATACCAACAGTCAAACATGGTGGTGGTAGTGTGATGTTCTGGGGCTGCTTTGCAGCTTCAGGACCCAGACAACTTGCCATAATTGACCTCAAGCTCAAGCGCACTTGGGTTATGCAGCAGGACAAAGATCCCAAACACACCAGCAAGTCCACCTCTGAATGGCTCAAGAAAAACAAAATTAAGGTTTTGGAGTGGCCAAATCAAAGTCCGGACTTAAATCCGATTGAGATATAGAGCCCTGCACGGGCCTCAAATAGACGCTCAGGCCCTAACCCGGCCTTTGTCCGACAGCTTATCAGAATTACCGGCCCGAGTCCGACCCAAGCCCGTCCCAAAACAGCTTATACTACTGTTTCAGCTATTAAAATAGTTCAGTTTTGTATGTAATGGCAAAGTGATTATATTTTGTTTCATTTTTTTAATAAGTTAATTTAGAAAAACCTTTGGAGCATTTTATGTTCGTTATAAGTTTTTGTTTTTTGAAGTAACTACTAAGCTGTAGCGGCAGACAGTGAGCTGATCATAGCCTATGCTTGATTAATTTAGCCTTCTCAAATCATCACGACTTGCCTAAAATAAAATACATAGATATAAAACAGTTCAAGCATATAACAATGTTTAAACGTTAAACCTAGAGAAATGTGTGCTGTGTCCAATAGTTTGTGCGAAGAGTAGAAGCTAAAGCACGCTTTGCTGGACATGGAGGCGCCCGCACAATCACTTGCATTTTTTTCAGTGGATACACCATAATTTTTGCTCATAAAGGTAAGAGTAATAGATCATCTGGAACTGTAAAGAGTGTTTGAACACAGAACTGTTCAGCTGTGCTGACGGCACGCACCATACATGCTGCTGCTGGTGGGACAATAAACACTGTTGAGCCGCTCAACACAGTCTCGTGTTGTTTCCACCAGCGCACCATTTTTTTTCATCACTAATTGATGGATGTCTAAAATATAAAAAAATAAGGAGAAGCATAAAACAGGCCTGGCCTGTGTCTGAAAATTGGCCTGAAGCCCGGCCCTAGGGGCGTAAAAAAAAAAAAAGTCGGGGCCCGTTGGCCTGGACTGAAATGCAGGGCTCTAGTTTGTACAGCTTTTTTCCCTTAATGAATGACATCATCATTTCAAAACTGCATTTTGTATTTACTCAGGTTATCTTTGTGTAATATTAAAATTAGTTTGATAATCTGCATCTTTCAAGTGTGACAAATATGAAAACAAAAAACAAACAAAAAACAGGAAGGGGGCAAAAACCTTTTCACGGCACTGTACATGGTTGAAGATTGTTGCTAGACAAATTAAACTAGTGAGAGTAAAAAAGTGGGTTTTAAGGGATTTTATTTCACAGTCCACAGAGCCAAATGTGTCAGTCGTGTAAGAAAAACCCTCATATTATCCCATTTTGTGCTCGTCTCGTTAAGGTGAGGTGGGATGAAAAACTGTCTGTTTATTGTGTGACTGAGAACCCAGATCAGATATTGGCCTCAAGCACCAAAGGAAACCGTGCGGAGTAGGGAATCCCAGTGCAACTGTGTCTGTCCTCTTTTTTCGTCTTTTCACACTTTCGCCTTTTGTTCCTTTCTCTCTCTCTCTCCCTTCTTCTTTCAGTTTCTCGTGACCTGTGCTGCCAGTAAATTGGGAGTACATTTATTAGGATCTATAATAAGTGTTATGCCGCTGGTCTCCCTGCTGACTGCATCCTTTTATGGATGAGTTTCTGTCACCCCTCTCCTCCTCCGGCCCTGCAGGCTGATGTGATCTCTATCCCTCTCTAATAACCAGCTTCCCAGCTTTCTCTCTCACTTCCTATCCCTTCATCTATCTCTCTTTCTCAACCAATGTTTCTCTCCATGTCTGTCTGTCGCTCCATCCCCTCAGTCCTTTTCCTACTCCTGCTTTGGTTTCCCTTGGTACCTTGTTCGGCAGGGTTGCAATGAGTGACATTTTTCCCCTGTTGCCCTCGGCAATTGAGACTGGCAGCCTGGCTGTCTGCTTGTTTCCTCAGCTGGCTGATTTAAAAATGCTATGTGCTACACATTCGTACACACACACACACACACACATACATTACTGGTCAATATCCACAGAGACTCCACACATTTCATATGTTTTTTGTCTCTGTCTCTAACATTGTATAGCCATTGCACTACAATACCTTCTGGCACTTTTTGTCTGTTTCATTTTTATTTTTGCTACCAACAAGAACTAACACAGTCAACGCACATTCTGTATGTTGATTCGAAAAAAATGCATGCAAAATATAAACATGTAGTCATTATTATTTCCTCCAAAGTGTTTTTAGTGGAGACTGAAGTATTGTTCATTGAGCTCTCCATACTTTCAGCTACTTTTAGTTGAAGCTGATTTCAGCTAATTTTATTTTATTTTCAGCAACTTGGCAGCAAGGTTTTGGGTTTTCTGACTGAAGGTTGGGTTTGTTGTTCAGGTTATAGTAATCCATAGTGGTTTTTGTTTTGTTTTGTTATTTTCAGCAGTAAAGTTTTAGATTTTCAGATGAGGTTTGTACGGTGGTTGGGAAGTGCAAAACAAACCACAATTCTGAAAACAAAATAACAAATTACAAACACAAATGCAAATGCGAATCTAAAAAACAAAATAATTCAGAAAACACAACGACAAATCTGAAAACATCATAACAAGTCAGAAAACACAATGACAAATCCAAGTATAGGTCTCTTCGGACCAAAAATGTGGCGTTTCTCAAACCTTCGATGTCATTTTCATCTCATCTAAATTATAATGCCTGAATACTGCCTGATAAAGTAGCATTTATGACAGCCACACAGCTTTGTGTACAGCTGTTACGAGGGAAACCGTTCCAAATTTTTGTTATTTTGTTTTCAGAATTGTGTTTTGTTTTGCACTTCTCGGCAACGTAGTACGGTTTGGCTTCTTAAAACAATCTATGCTAAACACTTCTGTGTTTCAGTAGGAATTGCATCAACACAGGAAAGAAACCTGCATTTGTCAAACCATTTCATGTGGACTTTCATCTCCAGTCTAGGATGTCCCCTTATCTAATTGGTTTAGTTGAAGACCTCAAAGATTAAATCAAATGAACCTACTGCAGTATTTAGCAGTCCCTCGATCAGCTGTGTTCAACATGGGAATGAGAACATTCTGGCAGCAGAGCCCCGACTAGCAGAAACCACTGGTGTAAAGCAGGTCACCAGCAGAAAAGATGTTATTCTTGTTTCACATAAGCTTTTGTGTAACAGCAGTATGGAGGGCAATAGATGGAAAACTGACCACTTTGAATAAAACCACCCTCAATGCATGAAAGTATTGATGAAAAGTCTTTTTCTTCGCAAAGCAACAAAAACCACTCTCTGAATTATACACTTTCATTCACCAGTGCAATTATTTTTTCTGTGTACATAATATTTTTGGAGCAGAAATTCAAGATGTTAGGGATGATGGCTTGGATGTTTTCTTAGTTACTTGACCATGTATCTCGCTTGTTATTTCAAGTATCGTACCAATAAGCTCTAGTCAATGTAATGCTGCAAAGCTTGAGTTGTTCAGGTGTTTTTTATTTTATTTTATTCAGTTTGCTTATTTTATTTTTAAATAATTCAAAGAAATGCAAAAACATGATATACAACCTCAGTACCACAGGAATTTGCTTACTGTGTCCTCTGGTGTTGGTGTCTTTATGAATTAATGAAATGTATTTTGTGCAGTGTGTTTTTGTTTCTTGATGGATTGTATCCCACATTGCCCTTGACTTTCATAACAACAGTCCAACCTTTCCTCAGAGTGCCGCCGCGAGAAGGTCAAGGGCGGGTCTCCGTTTGGCTCCACACGGCTGCGATCTAGCACAGTTCTCTACCATATTTCAGGACACCTGCATAACCGTCAAAAACAAAGTAAAATCAAACTTAACAAGGTGAGACCACTCAAACACTAAGGGAAGAGAAAAATACAGAAACTGAAAGTCAAAACAGAACCAGTTACTTCAATAGAATTGTATTCTCTTTCTAGAATGTTTTTGGTGATCCACCCGCTCTTCCTGAATATAAAGTTGCTGATGCCAAGAAGTCCAAGTTCATTCTTCTCCACTTCAGCACCTTCAAGGCGGGCTGGGATTGGCTGATTCTTCTGGCTACATTCTACGTCGCTGTGACGGTGCCGTATAACGTTTGTTTTATTGGTGATCAGGACTTGACACGTAGCACCACTGTCACTGACATTGCCGTCGAGATTCTTTTCATCATTGGTAAGAGAATCCAATTTTGATCTTTGACATTATATTTAATCAGTCAATTATATGTTTTTCACTGTGAGCCTGATTATGATTTATGACAATATCTTTGTTCTATTACATGCATGTCTTTACACATGATTATAATCAGGTCTTTAAATCAATTTCAGGCTCTTTGACATCTTTCATTAACTCTCTGTAGTACAGCGCTGCCACAAGGCAAAATATCATTGTCCTTTAGTTTCCTGCTATTTAGTAAAAATTTAATTGCATTGTAGGAATTAAAAGGGCAATTTTTACAGAAACAATTAATATTCTTTAAGAAGTTTGACATTTGAGTTTCTCTCCATGACTGATCCTGAACTCTGTCAAGAAACACACATGCTGTGCTCCTCAAATTGCGCTGTTATTTATATTTCATGCATCTTTGATCTTAAATAGATGTTTCTGTTGACAGATTGTTCACAATTTTAGATTAATGGATGTTGATCCCATGTGATTTATATATGAATGAAATATGAATGAAGCATATGTTACTGAATTCAGTTTAGTGCAATACAATAGCAGGATGACCTATAATACATATATTTTAACACTTTGGCTTTGTGTCCCTGATAATGCCTCTATTTAGAATGCTCGGTGTTCAGAATTGGTGATAGCACATACATTTTTCATTTTCCTATTGTTAGTCTGCGATAACAGCCTGCTTGATCTATAGCTAGCAGAAAAGCATTTTTACTGTTATTTTACTGTCATTCATTGAGATTATGCTGATGGGGTATTTTGTAAAGACGCTGACTCTACTCTGTCTGTTGCTTCGCCAGACATCGTGTTCAGTTTCCGCACTACGTACGTGAGTAAGTCGGGGCAGGTGATCTTCGATGCACGGCAGATCTGCATCCATTACATGACCACCTGGTTCATCATCGACCTGGTTGCCGCTCTGCCCTTTGATCTCCTTTACGCTTTCAAAGTCAGCGTGGTGAGTAATGGTAATGCATATATTAAAAAATCTGTAATGAATGTATCAGGAAAAAAATCTGTGTGAGGTTCTGGGAACATGTTTTCACAGCTTTCAGATGCATTTTGAATGTATTACATTTGCATGATTTTGGAGAAAAAGCAGATACGCACAGAATCTGTGCCTGCAAAAAATGTGACACATGTACTCCCCATCACTAGAATTTTTATTAAATATTTTGACTAACCAGTAACATAACTATATTTGTGTTTTTTTCTTTATATAAAAATGGTCAGCTTTATAACTTAACTTGAAATTATATTCCAGTTTTAAATGTGCATCTGATTACAGATAGCCTATGTGGGATTACACAAGTTTTGTATTTTAAAGAGAACCAGTTTGAAGGAAGATTTGTGCTCAAAAAGAAGAATTTTATATGAAATTCGAATGGTATGACAAATAGAGATTAGACTGTACAGAAATTGAAATCTACATGTAACGCTAATACACACTACATATATGCATTGCTGATGTTGTTAACATTTGAGGAAAAAAGTATAACAATAATAATAATTTGCACGGTTTGATGTGATATGAGCTAAGTGATCGTTAGATTTAATCACCATTGGTAGTGCAATTTATTGTGATACTTTTTCCTCAGTTGGTCAGAACAAAAGTGGCAGACTTGTTACTTACTTGTTCAGATGACAATATCCAGGAAAATTCTTATTTGGCTCATATATTCTAAGACATAGGCTATAATCTGTGATTCCGAAGTATATCATCCACACCAGTGCGGTGACTGACAGCCACACATTCACTTCAAAACATTAGATTCATCTGCGCTGGAGCCGTGCCGGAGCACAAACCATGAAAGGAAGATAATTCCGCAAATAGCTGCAATTGCAGGTTTTCAAACAAAGAAGCAAAACTTACAGACTGCAGCTTTCAAAATGAATCCATCTTTTCTGTTGCTAACTTACACGTCATTGTTATTTTAATACATAAAAACATATTGTGACCTTGTTGTATTTTGGTGATACAATAAAATCTAAACTTCTGTGGGAGGACTCAAGGAGAATATAATCTTTAATCTTAAAGCCAATAATAAATCCATATAAATAAAGCCAAAAAAAATGTTGTGTTGATTTTGTATGTTTAATGATAAATGGCCAATATTAAAATTCTATACAATTTTGTCTAATGTAAAAATAAAACAATTAAAATTAAATGATTTGTTTTAAATTCCGAAAGTGTATATAAGCATCACAACATTAAAGTTTGACAAATTTATATTAAGTGTTTTTAAATTATTTAAATTATTTATTTTAAATTATAATTAAAATTAAATGGTTAAAATACATACCCATATACAACACATACCCATATTTTGTTTCCATATACATTTACTTGAAGTTTATCTAAATTAAAAATAGTACAAATTAGCATGAACAACTAAATATATAAAACATCAGCCAATATATACACCTAGTGTCAGTTTTTATTTATTTATTTATTTTTTTACTTATTTTTGCAACATTTCCATAATGTTTTATTTGTTAAATGGAATTAAGATATACTTGCAACCAAGTTTTTTTTCAAAGTTGCAATTTGTTGAATGATCAGTTTTGGTAATCTGATCTGTAAACCTCATATCATGTTATGATTAGGTATTTTAATGATTATTTTGGTTTTAAAACATTGGTACTGTAAAGTAGCCTAACTTCTAACTAAATGCAATGCTGTCAAAGCATCTTGTACTTGCTAGAAAGAGCAATTCTGTAGCACAAACAGTAGGTCATGATTTTTAGGAATGCATGAACTGATCAAATATATGTCTTGAATACAATACAAGATAAAAGCATATGTCAAATATGTAAATGTATAAGTGTAAAGTGCTTTCAGTGCATTTCACCATGATGAAACCTATTTTTTAGCTCCTCCAGAACTGTATTTAGCTCAGTGATTTGTTTTGCACTTCCTTAAGTGTAAAACAATGTATTGAGCAGCAGCTGGATGACCCTGAGTGGATGGACCGTGAAGTCCTTTTGATGACAACATTGATGTAGAACTTTTAATGAGTGATCCTGGGTTCAGGTACAAATAAAGATGTATAACAGGCTCTAAAATTGGCTGACACTGCCTCTGACGACTCCTCTACAAAAGCAAAGGGTCACGGGCTCCTGGTTTTAATTCACAGAAAAAGACAGTCAGCTTTTCTGGCCAATCGAGACTGGCGGAATCGATCAGTGCCACTTGGACACACACACTTACAGTGATGACACATGCAGCAATGAAACCCTGCATCCCTCTGTACGGCAACACACAACGAAAGAGCGCTTGAAATCCTCTGAGGCTTATTAAGAGAGGGAGAGTGAAATGCAGTGGACTCTACTTGAGTGTTTCTGTAATACAGACCTTGTTGTCTCTGAGATGTTCCCTTAAATCTGCTCCAATTACAGATTGCACCTCTGCTCCTCTGGCTTCCCTTTATAACTGCCCTTCAGC
Organism: Barbus barbus; assembly: GCF_936440315.1. NCBI lineage: Eukaryota > Metazoa > Chordata > Actinopteri > Cypriniformes > Cyprinidae > Barbus > Barbus barbus. Next base: position 20,149,304 of record NC_136747.1, read on the forward strand.
TGCACCACCCACACACACACACACACACAAACATCAAAAGTGAAGAATGATGTTTCTTTTATTTTACTCTTTTCTCTCGATTTCCTTTTCGTGTTTGATTCCTGTTCCTTTTCGCTTTTCTTTCCTCTGATTTTTTTTCCTGCCCAATTTCCATTCCTTTTCCTTTTGCTTCTCCTCTTCCAATTTTCTTTTTCTTTCCTCTTTCTGTTTCCTTTACCTATACCCAATTTCCATTCTTTTACTTTTACTTTTTCTTTACACTCATTTTGTCACGGTTTAGTTTCACTTTAGTCCTCTTTTGCCCTTATTTGGTTCTTCCTGTTCTTGTTTCCTGTTATTAGTTAATCATCGTTTAGTCTTTTCACCTGTGTTCCATTTAATTATCTAGTTTGCTCCTTTGTTCTAGTTCCTTTATAAGCATTCAGTTTAGTCTTTGTCGTGGTCTCGTCTTAAAGTTAGGTTAACGTTGTTTAATGATTGATTTCTTGTACGCTGAAACTCTTATGTTATTAAAGATCTGTTTTTCTACTCACCCGTTCTTTCCTGCATTCCTTCGTGGAGCAAACCATAACACATTTCTTCTTCTTTATTTTTGCATATACTGGCCAATTTCCTTTTTTTCCCTTTTCTTTTCCTTGTTTATTTTTTTCCTGGCCAATTTCCATTCCTTTTCCTTTCCTCATTCTATTTTTTTTTTACCTCTCCTTTCCTCTTTCATTTCCTTTTTCTATAATGGCTAGTTTCCTTTACTTTTAATTTTCCTTTCCTCTTCTATCCTTTTTCCCTTTTCCTTTTGAATTTCGTTTTCATATTATGACTACTTTCCTTTCCTCTTTTTATTTTTTATTTTTTTCCTTTTCCTTGCCAATTTCTATTCATTTACTTTTCTTTTGCTGTCACTTTCTTCTCTTTCATTTTCTTTTCTTTTCCTTTCCCTGTCCTGGTCCGTTTCCATTTAGTTTGTTTTCCTTTCTTTTTATTCTTTCCTCTTTTTGTTTTTTCCACTCTTTATCCTTTCCTCTCGTTTCCTTTCTTTTTTATTCCTTTCAATTCCGTTCCTTTTACTCTCTGTCATTACCCTTTCCCTTCTGTCACTTCCTTTCCCTCTTCAGCCACCTACACTTTGTGAGTGGTATGAGTGTATTAGTTGGTAATACACATTGACACATTAGCACATAAAGCTCAGTATATGAACCCTACCCTATCCACCTCCATTTTCACCCTCCTTATCTAATTTTCAACCAGCTGTTAAGTTCAGCCTTTTTGTTTCTCCACTGACATTAATGTTCATTGGTTTTGCTTCTGAGACCATGATCTCCCGATGTTTATTAATATTTGATTGTCAAGTGAAAGATTGTGGCCATTACAACGTGGATTATTATTTAATGCTGCAGGGACGTGAAAGGCTTGGTTCTAATAGGGTTTGTCTGTCTGATTATAATAAGAGAGGCTGTGATGAATATTGCCAACTAGTTACCGCCTGAAGCTCTAGACAAACTGATCTAATAGCAGTGTGTGTGCATCTGTTACTGGCCTGGTAGTGTGCATGTGGGAAAGTTCATGTTCAGGTTAATACAAAGTGTTATTTTTATGTATGTAGTCATAATGAGTCTATAGTTATGGAATATATATGGGCTATTTAAAATTCTCTCACTTGCTCATTCACTTTAAACTTGCTTTAATACATAAAACATTACACATAAAATGAATTTATTCATTCATCCTGCTGAATATATAGAATAACATGTCAACATGTCTGCAGGGTCTAACTAGAGATGTAACGGTATAAACATTTCTTATCATGATTATAGTGACCAAAATTATCACGGTTATCAGTATTATCACGGTATTGTTAAAATGTGCTGGAAATGTTCAAAAAGTACTGACACATAAATCGTTTCACCAAGTGTTATATTTAAAATCAACAAACAACAAATAAAATGAGTTTTGTTTGCATAAACACTAAAACAATAAATAAAAATAATGTTGGGATTTTAAATGACAACATGACTGACAGTTTATCTAATAGCATGTTCGAAATGTTCAAATAAAACTTTTAAAAGATTTCATAAAATGGTAAAGCTCACATTTCAGCCATTAAATATAGAAGTGCGTTGAGCTCTCTCGGCCACCGTAGCTTTGGTGGAGAGTGTTTATTTATCCTCAGTTGTTCAAATCGACTTAATAGAATACAGTTTTAATTATAATTAAAATATGAAACATAATACGGTAATACTAACTGTGGAGAATGTTATCGTTATTTATCACTAAACCGGTAATCGTTATCCCTAGGTTTAACATAAACTTTCTGAATATATATTTTGGTTTTTACACTTTTTATGTTTCTGAGAATTTATTGATAAATTAATTAGAAATACTGATGAACTGCATGTACTTACAGTACTGCATAAATTGAGTTCCTAGTACTTACATGTCACTATTGTTGATGTTGTAGTAATTACTAAGGTAAACATGGGCACAGAAAAATAAAGTGTTTAATATCTTTTGCTGATCATGAAATTCTATTAATTCTATTATTATATATCTACATTATCTTTACAAAAACGTTTTGTCCATATAAAATTGGGATATTTTTTCTTGCTTTGTGGCAAATTTGCTCGTATTTTAGAGCCATTAGCTTTGTGCAGACAAACCTCACCAAAATGTGAAGATGTGATTTTGCTCCCCATATTTTCATTTTGGTGTCACTGCATTGAGTTCTAGGAGAAAACAAATCTCCTAAATAAACCTCTGATGGTAAATTTTGTATTGATGTAAACATTGTTAAAAGTATGCAAGTTTTAATACATGTAAACACCTTATATATACGTATTTGAATTGCTTGTATCATTTACATGATCAGCATTCAGACTGCTGTTTTTAGAATTAAAATTAAACCACGGAATGTTTTGGCTGGTATCTCTGTTTTATTTATGTCTGTTTTAAACCCTGAATTATACATTTGACTGTTCTTTGCCAGTTTGACGGTGATGGAGAACACAGTCCTCCAGACCTCCAGAAAAGAGGAAGATAATGATTGTTACACTGAAAATCACATATTTTTTCACATACTTAGGCATTCTGCTTTGTTCTCTGTTGTTTGTATATTTATATTCTTCATATTCCTCAACTGCAGTCAATTTCTTGTGGTTTATTAGTGAGCGGTTTATTTTCTTTCACCTGAGAAAATGTGGTTCTGCATGACTGAAACGGAGAGAAGAAGAAAGAAAATATGTTTTATACCACCATAATTGGCCCAAATGTCTCTCAGTCTAATGATGATCCCTTAAATATTTTAATCCCAATTGTCTCAGAGCTCGTACCTGCATGCTACACCATTTTTCAAGACATCCGTGACCTCTAAACATCTGCTAAGAGATGTTTTCGTTTACTGCTTTATTTGACATTTTCCCTCTGTATTCACTTGCTAAAAGTACCATTATATGAAGATGGTTTTGACTGTAATACTGTAGGTTTACAGTACCGTTGCAGCAAATATTTATTAATGGAATCCATCCTGTTGTGTTGTTTAATTAGGTTTTAACTGATTTGGATTTACTGCACTAATTTAACCTGACAGGCACGTGCCCTTCACAAACCTCAAATGCACTTGCAAAGAGAACAAATCCTCGACAGTTAATGTGTTTCCCCTTTCCCCTCTGCCAGGTGTCAGTGGTGCATCTGCTAAAGACCGTACGCCTGCTGAGGCTCCTACGTCTGCTGCAGAAGATGGACCGCTACTCCCAGCACAGTACGGTGGTGCTGACCCTGCTCATGTCCATGTTTGCACTGCTGGCTCACTGGATGGCCTGCATCTGGTACATCATTGGCAAGAAGGAGGTGGAGAGCAACGCAGACACCTGGGATATTGGTGAGACCAGCACACAAAATTCACTCATTGACTCACAGACAGAATGTGAGATAAAACCTAGGCTTGTTAGAAAAACATGCTTCCTGCATTTTAGCAAAACTCCAAAAACATACCATTACATACAGTTCACTGCAGTTTCCAACTGAAATGAACACTAGTAGCAGTAAAACACCAACATACTGTGCTCAGACTTCAAAACACTTTTACCGTTATCGTCAATTTGATTTCACAGATACTATTTAAACTAAACTGAGCTAGACAATGACATCTCTGAATTCAATAATGAAATGCCTTTAACTGAAAATTGATTGTTTAATTGAATCATTATACATTACTGACATTTTATACTCCAATGTGATACTGTTAAGTGCTTTGACACAATCTGTATTGTTGAAAGCGCTATATAAATAAGATAATTTGAAGAATGTTTCAACTGTTTTTGTCCATACAATAGAAGTGTTGTCCAAGTTTTTTTGGACTTTAATTGTATGGCCAAAAAAACACTGAAACTTTTTTAAACATCATTAAGAAAGAAAGAAAGAAAGAAAGAAAGAAAGAAAGAAAGAAAGAAAGAAAGAAAGAAAGAAAAAGTCAAACAGGTTTGGAATGGCATGAAAATGAACGACATTCATTTGGAGATGTACTATCCTGAAGCAGTATTGAACAGTGTTTTAACTGATTCGGTGAAAGTCTGGGTCTCTTAACTGTAATCAAAGAGGAATTGAATCTGATTGAAATACTTCATTTGGGCTTTGAATGGATTTGTTAAAGTTGCATTATGGACATAATATGAATTGATTTAATCTGATGTGTTTGGAGCGACCCACACGGAAATAACCTATGTAAACATATATGTTTTAATATAGGTTTTGATATATGTTTTTAATATATGTGACATATATAAAATTGGCCGTTTTCCTATAATATATGTACACATATACGTGCATACATGTACCTATATAGGTACATATATGCATGTATATATATGTGTGCATATATGCACCTATATGTTTACCTATATATTAGTAAAATTATTAAAATCCATAGCTGCTAGACAACATAAATAAAAGCCCAAAATGTCAAAATTTACATTTACATGTACATATAGGGCTTATATGTGGATATAAAGAAGCAATACAGGAGACCTATATGGCCTTTATATGCACATATATGCACCTCAATTTTGCCTATATGTGGCATATATACGCATATATGCAGCATATATGTTATCATATATGTGCATATATACTGCATATAGGTTTCATATATGCGCATATATCCTCATATAGGTTCTTTCTATGTGGGGAGACAGAGAGAGAGAGAGCGATGAAGACATCAAGCGATAATGGAAAACAGAATTTATAGTTACAGAAGAAGAGCGATAAGCCTGACACTGTTAGATGGTGTTATGGACAGTGATAGTGGAGGAGAAGGAAGATGGGAAGAATGCACCAGGGACAGCAAGCAGCCAAGTGAGTGAATAAGTGAGCAAATGGCAAACAAAGCAGTCACCCAGACGTCGTGCCGCGGGCCTCTCTCTCCATCTTGACTGCAGGAGGGGCTGTAATTAGGCCCAGTGTGCTGCTCTATGGTCCGTAATGACGGATCGCTGTGAAAGTACCAGCGTTCCCATCGCCCCGGTCCCCGATCAGTATTGATGGAAAGCTGCTGCTTCCCCTCGGCATCCAACCACTGACCCCCGGCCTGCTCTGATGGGCAGTTACTATAGCAACACTGGGCTGGAATCTCCTCTCTGGTACCCTGTTTTAGATAGTGTAGAATGTGGCAACTGATGGGTCCCTCCTTATCAGCAAACACAAAGATCGTTTCATGAAGAAAGTGATGTGTTTGACGAACTCCTTTCCAAGCAATTGTTTTTAGTGAAGAACTTTTTTCATGAATCTCTGTCCTTGCAAAAAATTACAATTTTGGCATTACCGTGTTACATCAATGATTCGGATTGAAATACTATGGTGAAGAATGAATGGTATTCCTAGTGTTTGTATAGTACTTTTTTGTTAATACAGTGCTTTGAACAACTGTTGTTTTTCGGTATTGAAACTTGGGTCAGAATGATATAAATTCTGTCATCATTTACTCACCCTCCTGGTGTTCTAAATTCATATGATTTTCTTTCTTAAGTGGAATATAAAAAGAGATCATTTTAAGATTGTTCATTCTACTTTTTTGTTTCTTAAGTTAAGTTAAGTGTTTTGTTAAGTGTTTCTTTTAAAAAACTAATAGAATCAGTTGCTTTTCAGATTCATAAATAAACTGGCATCTCAAAAAGTATTTAATTCAAATTTATGATAAATAAATGTAGGTATATGTAACAAAGGAATTACTTTCCAAATTCACGAAAAGACATAAATCACTGTTCAAAAGTCTCTCCTGCTCACCAAGGCTGCATGTAATATTTCAAAAAACATGGTAAATAAAATAATATAGATAACTATTATTAGAATTTAAAATGACTTTTTTCTATATTAATATATTTTAAAGTGTAATTTATTCCTGTGATAACAAATTTACTTTACATTTTTGTTTAAAATATTAAATTAGTGAAATGTGATTAATTTGAACACACGCCCAAAACCTTAACCAATAAGCATAACCAGTAATCAGAATATAACCAAATTTGCAGAAATGTATTTTTTAAAACAGTTTCTCTATGATCCTGTTGCAGAGGTTAACAGCTCACTGGAGGTCCGCATTACAGCCCTGAAACAGGTCACCGTATGCTAAGGAGCAGTGTGAACACATTGTAAAAAAGCTATTTTTGTGTTCCACAAAAGAAAGAAAGAAAGTCATATGGTTGAGTAAATAATGACAGAAATTTCCTTTTTAGATGAACAATTCCTTTAACCGTTGTGTCATTGCAGTGCATGCTAATTTTCCACCATATGGACACATATGAAACTGATACATAAACACATTTCAGTGTGAGATTTTAATTAGATCTCACATTTTCTTCTTTGTCTTGCTCTCTCAGGTTGGCTGCATGAGCTTGGGAAGCGGTTGGAGTCTCCATATGAGGAGGTGAGCACGGGAGCGGTCAACAGAACGCTGAGCAGTGGACCGTCTTTGCGGAGCATCTACATCGCAGCGCTGTACTTCACCCTCAGCAGCCTGACCAGCGTGGGCTTTGGAAATGTCTCTGCCAACACAGACGCAGAGAAGATCTTCTCCATCTGCACCATGCTCATTGGAGGTGTGTGTGTGTGTGTGTGTGTGTGTGTGTGTTTGCTGAAAGGTTGAAGTTTAGGAGATCATTTTGGATTAATGGTAGAACAAATTTGGATTATCATTAGGATCCAAAAACTGGAGGCTGTATGTGTCTGCTGCTTATTTAGAAACCAAAAACAAGGTTGAATCCCTCTGAATCCCTTTTAGTTTGTACAAGAGAAAAAAAGTCTGTTTTAGATATTTGTAGAAAATATATGTGTATATATACTCAAAATGTTTGCATAATAGATGCATATATATATATATATATATATATATATATATATATATATATAAGGGGTCTATCTATCTATCTATCTATCTATCTATCTATCTATCTATCTATCTATCTATCTATCTATCTATCTATCTATCAATCTATCTATCATCTATCTATCTATCTATCTATCTATCTATCTATCTATCTATCTATCTATCTATCTATCTATCTATCTATCTATCTATCTATCTATCTATCTATCTATCTATCTATCTATCTATCTATCTATCTATCTATCTATCTATCTATCTCTCTCTCTCTCTCTCTCTCTCTCTCTCTATATATATATATATATATATATATATGTATGTATATGAATAATGTTTTTGTGTTTAACCCCTTATAGTCCTGTGTTTTTTCCTGCGTTGTGGAATTTATAGATTGTATCCTCTCAAAAATGCTCAGTATTTATATATTTTTTGTATTTCTATTTATGTATTCTTTTTTTTTGTATATGGTGGTCTTTTTTGGGTGCTTACAGAACTTTTCTAGGACCATTTAAAAATATATAAGTTTCAAATGACTTAAGAGTACCAGTATTTGGAGTTAAAACAAATTTGGATTTTCATTAAACTAAAAACAAGGTTGAATCCCTGTTAGTCTGTAAAAGACAATTCTAGAAAAAAAATTGGTAAATACTTGTGTGTGTTTGTGTGTATGTGTATATATGTACATACTGTACACACACACACACACACACACACACACACACACATATGTATATACAGTATATAGTATAAAAAGTAATAATCAATATCTGTGTAACCGCATATGTTTATGTATGTTTGTCTGTAATTAAATAGGATAATATGAGGTCACACCATCTGTTCGTATTCAGAATTCATGGCCTTTATTTTGTGAAATGTCACCCTTCGCCATGGGGCAGTTCTGCTCCCTTCCCAAACATACAATAATACCCAATTACACACTCCAACACGTATGTACACATTCAATCACCACTTGTGTATTACCAGAGATCTTACAGAGAACAAGTGCCTCAAAAATAAATACACAGGTTGGATTGTTACAGAAATAGAAAGGATCCATAATGAGATTTGTCAGTTATGATTGTTGACTCTTTTCTTAACTGATCACTTATAGCACACTTCCAAAAATAATTTTTAAATTTTTAAATTGTAAACATTTTCTTTTAAATCAAGCTTAATTTAATATTTGTAATGCTATTTGTAAGGGACAATAGACTTTTGTTTAAAGCTGCATGTAAAAAATCATGTTGATGATTTTGAAATTATGTTAATTTGCAACTTTCAAGAGAACTTCCATGACTTGTTAGGTCATTCAGGCTTAATGTACATTCATGCATGTGTGTGTCATTGTGTCTTTGGCAGCACTGATGCACGCTCTGGTCTTTGGCAACGTGACGGCCATCATCCAACGCATGTACTCGCGCTGGTCCTCTTACCACACACGCACTAAAGACCTGAAGGACTTCATCCGTGTGCACCACCTGCCCCAGAGCCTGAAACAGCGCATGCTGGAGTACTTCCAGACCACCTGGTCTGTCAACAATGGTATTGACTCCAATGAGGTAAACCCCACGCTTCAGAGAGTATTACACAGCACAGCTGAATCATTTGACGTTGCGGAATTCCTTACAGCTGGACTTTGCAAGATGATGTGACAACTTAACAAGCATACAGTGTGCTTCCCCACTGTTTCATGTAGTGTTACATATTGGTGCAGAATAAGTGAGTTACATTAAACTTTTAAAGTCACCTCTAAAATCAGTTCTGTCATGACAACTGGCAGAGAGTTTAGCATGGTGATGTATATGACAATAATGTGTTTGGTCTTGGCAGAATAGATCTGCTACGCTGCTGCTGCTGCAGCAGAGCAAATACTTATAGTTGCTACTGCTAATACATCCACAGACATGCTGCTGTGAGCATGTAGGAAATATGAAATATGAAATAACCCCCATATATAACAAACATGAAATTACCCCATAGCAGATCTATACAGGTGGAGTTGGGGAAGGTGGAGGGATTATAAAGCACGCTGCCACAGCTACAGCAAGCAATGGCAGAGTGTTTGAATGTTGAGCAGCAAGTTCATTGGCAGCTGATGTGAGAAGAAACCAATCAGCTGTGCCATGTGAATAATGATGTGATTATATCATCTAGAGTTTCATGACAGATTTTTGTATAAATCTCCTATTTGAAAAAAATACAGATAAGCCGATAAAATCAGATCTTCACTCATGTAGTGAGAAATGTATAGCTTAAAAGTTAGATTGAAGTAAAATATAAATAAATAATAATAGTACAATGATACATTTATTTATTACTGGTATTATTAAAGGGGTGGTTGACTGTTTTTTTTCTAGGCTTGATTGTGTTTATGGAGTGCAGTCTAACATGTGTTAATGCTTTGTTAAAAAAAAAGCACATTATTTTTCACATAACTTACCTTTATTCCACACCGCTCTGTCCCTTCTTCTATAAACGCGCTGATTATTTCCTGCTTTTATGAAGCCTCACCCTCAGAAATACGCAATGGGCAGTGGTGTCAAAAGTATTCACATTCATTACTCAAGTAGAAGTATAGATACTAGGGTTTAAAAAGAGTTCTGTAGAAGTTGAAGTATCAACTCAAGTTTTTTACTCAAGTAAAAGTGTAAAAGTACTGGTTTCAAAACTACTTAAAGTATAAAAGTAAAAGTAATGGAAGGAAAAAAAAATGCCATTAAGGACAAAAGCTTAGGCCGCGGCACAGGGGCCTATTGTGCACTACCCCACCTCCTCAAAAAAACATTTTTCTAAAGGCCATAATGACTATAATGTTATATTAAAATGTTAATGTTGAAAAATGTGGGATGCACTAGGCTACCTGTTTCAGCCGGATATGTGCCCACTGAAAATGAATGCATTTTAGCAAATACATTAAAAAACCATATATGTGTACTACTGAGCATGTTTCATGGAGCGGAAGATATGATGACTAGTTGCCTGTAAGTATTGTAATGGTGCAAAAAGTCAAACTTCAGAGGCATGTCATCAATAACCTTTATTGGAATGTAAATGTACATCCAAGCTTAGCTGCAGGAATCTGTGAGGGCAACGGACGAAGAGAAAGCACCCGTTTGATAAATGAGCCAGTAGTGGAGAAATAGGCAAGGCAAGTTTAATTATATAGCACATTTCATACACAGTGGTAATTCAAAGTGCTTTACATAAAAGAAAGTGAAATAGACATTAAAATCAATAAAAACATGAAAATAAAAATAATAAAAACAAGGAATTTTAAAATGATATAGAAAATGATTTCAAATAAATTTAAAGAAAATGATTAAACCTAAAATGTATTGCAGTCAGTTTGGACATATAGCACAGTGCTCATTCAACAAATGCACAGTTAAACAGATGAGTTTTGAGTCTTGATTTAAATGTGGCTAATGTTTTAGCACATCTGATCTCTTCTGGAAGCTGGTTCCAACTGCGGGCCGCATAATAGCTAAAAGCTGACTCCCCTTGTTTTGTGTGAACCCTTGGTATTTCTAACTGACTCGATCCTAATGATCTGAGTGGTCTGTTTGGTTTATATTCAGTGAGCATATCAGCAATATATTTAGGTCCTAGGCCATTGAGTGACTTATAAACAAGTAAAAGTACTTTAAAATCAATCCTAAATGTAACTGGAAGCCAGTGTAAGGACCTGAGGACTGGTGTGATATGCTCAGATTTTCTGGTTCTAGTCAGAATCCTGGCAGCAGCATTCAAATAATAACTTTTAAGAAATAATCTTTTTTGAGTGTGACGTGATTTGTGTCATGTGCAGGTGCGATGGATCGCGTACAAACCAATAGGGTGTCGGAATGGTATAGGTTTATATTCTCATCCAACCACAATTCACTCTATCCGGATGGCGCGATTTATCTGGATAGGTTTTAATTAATTAATTTATTTTTTTGGAGCGATGACCAAGGGCGATGCTAGGATTTTCATTTTAGGGGGGGTCAGCCCCCAATGATGGTATAATAATAAAAAATAAATAAATATTTACGAAAAAATGTATTAATAGGGTAGGATGGTATACTAAACTTATTGCAGTATTCCATTGTATTGCATAGATGGGTATAACATCCGAGTACAAGCCAAATACAAGTCTACCTGATCTCACACACACACACCTGTTTACTGTACAAACCAAAAATGTTACTGTTTGCATTACTAGTACAAATCTTTTTCTATGCTCAAGTACAAACAGAAAATTGTAAACATAAAACATCATATCACTTTAAACTTACACTGACTATCCATATTAGCAATATAAACAACACAGCTATAAGGCTGGACAATGGGTTAAACTATGTGGGTGCTGTGATTAACTTTTAAAAGTAAAAAAATTAAAAATACAAAAAAAACCCCAGCAAAACTGAAGCAGTCTGTGAGAAGGACACACAATGTTTCAATCTCTGTCAATCACTCTGATATGCAATTAAAATGAGTGCACTGACTGAGTGCTGTCTGTCACTGTCTTTAATCACTTCTATGCATAACTGTATGGTAGTTAATGCCACATGCACTGTAATATTAAGTTCTATATTGAAAGCTTAATTTTCAAATGAAAATAGCAATAACGTGATCGTTTTATAAAGTATGCGTATAATGTGTTAAGGGCTTTCGCTGAAGGAAACAGCTGTGGTGTGATGAGTGGTGAATGCAGCGAAAACTTTACAGAAGATTGGAAACCGATTGCTCTCCCATGACTTTTTTGTAAACTGTATTTAAGACAAAGAACTGCACAGATGTAGATATTATAACAATCTATCGATAAACACACACCTTGTCCTCTCCTCTGCGCCACCGCAGTCTGTGGATTGAAGAACGCGCAGAAAGATGGGGAGGAGCCGAAGTCTGCTGCCGTTTCAAATTTAAAGGGGAAGAATCGCAAGATTTTTAGGGGGAAAGTGCTAAAGCCCCCCTAAAAATGACCTAGCAACGCCCATGACGATGACAAGCCGGAATGAAAACGAGCCGAAATGAAATAGGAGTAACGAGGCTATTTTTAAAATGTAAGGAGTAGAAAGTACAGATAATTGCGTGAAAATGTAAGGAGTAGAAGTAAAAAGTCGGCTGAAAAATAATTACTCCAGTAAAGTATAGATACCCAAAATTTCTACTTAAGTAAGGTAACGAAGTATTTGTACTTCGTTACTTGACACCTCTGGCAATGGGCTCAGATTGGTTACCTGGTCCAGTGTGTGATTGTGATTGGCTAAACCGCCTCTAGTGCATGGCCTCGCTCCCTTTGTTGCATGTTCCAGGGGGCAGGGTTTGTCTGGTTTTGTGATGTTACAAACCTGGGAAGTAACTCTTTGTAGTCCCTGCGAGCCGTTATTGTAGGCATTAAACTGCCCGAATTTTAAAAGACTTTCAGATATTGTTTATGCTCAAACAGCAACATTACACACTAACTAATGTTTAAAAAAAGTGAAATCACAATCAACCACCCCTTTAATATTTTTATTGGCTATTCTAAAATGTTATTGTAATTTTACTTTCATTTGACTTTTATATTGTATTTTAATGCAGTAATATAAATTGTATTATTCATTTTGAAGTGATTTAATGTTAGTGTCTTCTGATTATTTAGGATTATTACATCAAAAGCAGAAATAAAAACAAAGTAAAATTTGTTCATTTAAAAATTCTAGTTTGACCCTTGAAAACCAATATCGCTCGATCTCTGATAACCATATTCACATTACATCATATTTACATAAAAAAACATCATGGTATTATCACATTATGGCACTGTAAATAATGTACTATAATGAAGTAAGATTCTGAAGCCAAGAGCAAAACAACAGCCAAGGCAAGTATAATTTAGACAGACAGTTGGACACTTGAGGAGGGAACTACTGTGTGCTCCGTCCTTGAGCCTGGGACTTTATTCCGGAGTCAGGAGAGGGGGTGGAAAAAAATGAGATGGAATCTAAACACCTTGCTAAATCACAGATTTATGAATAATAGATGGTGAGGCTGATGGCCGGAGAGCAGAAGACAAAGAGCGAGAGAAAGAGAGAGGGATGTGTGTGCCGTCAGTGAAGGGGAGAGTGACAGATGCCATTCAGTCAGGCTGAAGGATGGTTGCATATATGGATGGATGAGCAGAGCAGATGAAGGGTGGCGGAGGGCAGGAATGAGGCATTGCCGGAATACTTCCAGTTTTTGTTTTAAGGGTGAAAACTCATAAAGTGGCATACTTAATGATTTTAATGCCAGTTTAATTAATGTAATGTGCTGTTACATAAGTTCACACAGAAAACACAAGATTTCTCTTCATCATATTGTAAATAAATGTTAAATCCAGCCTTCTTTTTTTCCTTTCATATATTTATTCTTCCGTTTTTCCTATTTATTTTCCCTTTTCTTTATTATTTTTGCTTGTTCTTTTTCTTATTTTTTATTCCGTTGACTTTTTCTGTCTATTCTTTCACGTTTACTTCTCTCTTTTCTATGGTTTTTCTGCTTTCATTTTCTTTTTCACTTTTCTTTTGCTTTTTTATTTTTATTGAATTTTTTTCATTTGTTTTTTAACATTCTTATTTTTCTTTGCCGTTTTGCTTTTTCTTAGTATTTTCCTTTTTCTTTTCTATTTTATTTCTTTTTTCACTTTTCCCTTTCTCTGTTCTCTCTTTTCTTTTTTTACTTCCATTTTCTTTTCATTTTTTCATGTTTCCTCCCATTTTTCTCATTTTCACTCGTCCTCTTCTCTTTTTCCCCCTTTACTTTTCCCTTTTATTTTTCTTTATTCTCTATTAACATTTTCATTCCCATTCCCATTCTTGTTCCATTTCCTTTCTCTTTTTTATACCCCTTTTTTTCTTCTTCCTGTCTACTCTCTCCAGCTCTTGAGAGACTTTCCAGATGAGCTGCGTTCAGACATTGCCATGCATCTGAATAAAGAGATCCTAGAGCTGTCTGTCTTCTCCTCTCTGAGCCGTGGATGTCTCCGCTCTCTCTCCCTGCACATAAAGACTTCGTTTTGTGCGCCGGGCGAGTACCTTCTTCGTCAGGGAGATGCTTTACAGGCTCTTTTCTTTGTCTGCTCCGGCTCCATGGAGGTGCTAAAGGACAGCATGGTGCTGGCCATCCTCGGTCAGTTTACACAAACCCACACACAAGCAAACAGTTTTATCTCAGAAAAGCTCAACGTAGTTTTAGTGCGCTGAGGAACTAGAATGAAGGAAAAAATGACTGCTTCTCATTAAGTGAAGACTCAGGGCCCATGTGTTCCTACAGTTGCCAACAAAAGCTGCTCTCTGTGATTGGTCACTCTCTCTGTGAGGCTTCACACACACAGCAGGCTCATAGGACAGTGGACCAAATGTGCGAAAAAATCTAATCCCCATCATCCTGTTAGGTCCTGCCTGTGTGTGTGTATGTGTGTGTTTGTGTTATATCACCTTATGAGTTCTGACAGGAAAAAACACACACTATCTTTCTCATCTTTCCCTCACACGCTCCCTCCACCATGCTGACAGAGGAAGGTCTCTCTGACATTGAGTTCTCGAGAAGGTTCACTTGTGCTAGTTTTTGTGTGTTTACATACGTGTGCGCTTTCTTAAACAGTATCTTTTGTGCCTCTAATAGAGCCGTTTGTAGTCCCACAGTGTTAAAATGCTAAACAAATTAGCATTTTTGAGCCAGGGCTCCCTTGGGAGATTCTAATGGGTTTTAAGAATAGTTTCCGATTTATGAATAAAATAAGGTCTGTGGTTAATGTAACTTGGAAACCTTTTCATGTTTTCAGACTACTTTATGCATAGTCCTAAGGGAACCCATGGCAGATTAGCTTTCCAGTTTAGCCTACATATTGACACTGACTAAATTGCAATTTCCTAGTGATATCTGACAAAATATTGATGTTTTTTTGCATCTTCCTCTTTGTTTGTGTGCTCCTGTGTGACTTGTACAGGTAAAGGTGACCTGATTGGTGCAAACATGTCGGTTGGTGACCGTGTGATAAAGACGAATGCTGACGTGAAGGCGCTGACATACTGCGACCTGCAATGCATTAATCTGAGGGGTCTGTATGAGGTGCTTGACCTGTATCCTGAATATTCCCACCGCTTTGTGCAGGACATAACACACGACCTCACCTACAACCTGAGAGAGGGACACGAGAGCCATGTAAGACATTACATGACCATTGTGATGCTGAAATTTCTTGTTCATTTATTTGTTTATGGTTGCTGGAACCCTTAATGCATTTCGGTAAAAGCCTGACCTGATCATAACCTGATTCAATTATTTCATTTCATGGACACAAGATTAATACTGTTTTTGGGATCCACCAAAATATAACATATATTTTTTAACCCCACACGCAAAGTGAATGAATGAATGAATTAATGAATGAATGAATGAACTAACAAGGAACTGATGAGGAAAACCGGAACGAAACCAAATAAGGGCAAACAGGAAACTAAACAGAAACCAAATCATGACAATTTCACTGTTTCCACAAAATATTACACAGTGCAATTTTTTTAACTTTTATAGTAATAGTATGTACAGTATGCTTTTTTGTTTGCTCAAGAAACATATATTACTATAAAAGTAAAAAAAATTGCACTGTGTAATATTTTGTGGAAATATATATATGTTCTGTTTAGTTTCCTGTTTGCCCTTATTTGGTTTCGTTCCGGTTTTCCTCATCAGTTCCTTGTTAGTTCATTCATTCTCATCACCTGTGTTTAATTAATTATCTTGTTTCCTCGTTTGGTTGGTCCCTTTATAAGTCCTCAGTTCTCCCTCAGTCTTTGTCTTGGATTAATGTTAAATAATGGTATTGTGTGTTGTAGCTTAATAAAAATACTCCTTTTCGTCTATTCCTCATCGTGCGCATTCTTCTACAACCACATCCTGTAACAGAATCCAAGACCAAAACAGGATGGATGACCGAGCAGGATTTATTGCCCTGGCCCATGCATATTCAGACCCGCTGGATTTTGCCAGGGCATTCGTGCCGCTCGCCCTCTCCAATGCCCTGGAGGACCAAGTCCTCAAGACCCTGTTCCGGCTCGGGATAACGTTCCATCATCGCACGAAGCTCCCAGACACCTCCAACCTAAATTAGAAGGAGACGGTCATCCGGTGTTTGGAGAGTCTTCGGTCCAGAGTCAGAGTCTCCCCAAGCCCGCCGTTTGCGGGGAATTCAAGTTCGCTGCCGTTCGCGGAGAATATGGCAAACCCGCCGCCTGAGAATGTGGCAAGCCCGCTGCCTGAGAATGTGGCAAGCCCGCCGCCTGAGAATATGGCAAGCCCGTCTGAGACTCGCAAGTGCCCTCCAGTGCCTGCTCCTCGCAAGTGCCCTCCAGTGCCTGCTCCTCGCAAGTGCCCTCCTGCGTCTCCGCTGGTTCCGTCCAGCTCTCCTGCGTCTCCGCTGGTTCCGTCCAGCTCTCCTGCGTCTCCGCTGGTTCCGTCCAGCTCTCCTGCGTCTCCGCTGGTTTTGTCCAGCTCCATGCTGCCTGAGCGCCCCCAAGAGTCTGCGCTGCCTGAGCGCCCCAAAGAATACGCTCCTCCAGAGCGCCCTCAAGTGCCCGCTCCTCCAGAGCACCCTCAAGTGCCCGCTCCTCCAGAGCGCCCCACAGTGCCCGCTCCTCCTCAATGGCTCCCAGAGGGGAACTTCCCAAGAAATGTTTTTTTGGTGGGGGTCCATATAGTCACGGCCTGTGTGGCCAGGCCAAGGGCCAAGGCCACAGTGCTCCCTGATCCGCCATGGCCTCCCGTGTCTCCAGTCCCGCCATGGCCTCCCGTGTCTCCAGTCCCGCCATGGCCTCCCGTGTCTCCAGTCCCGCCATGGCCTCCCGAGTCTACAGTCTCGCCATGGTCCCCGAGTCTCCTGACACGCCCTGGAGTCTTCCCTTGTCTCCTCTCTGTCCTGGCCCTGCTCCAGCCTCCAGGGCGATATCTGTCACGGTTTGGTTTCTGTTTAGTTTCCTGTTTGCCCTTATTTGGTTTCGTTCCGGTTTTCCTCATCAGTTCCTTGTTAATTCATTCATTCTCATCACCGGTGTTTAATTATCTTGTTTCCTCATTTGGTTGGTCCCTTTATAAGTCCTCAGTTCTCCCTCAGTCTTTGTCTTGGATTAATGTTAAATAATGGTATTGTGGGTTGTAGCTTAATAAAAATACTCCTTTTCGTCTATTCCTCGTCGTGCGCATTCTTCTACAACCACATCCCGTAAAAGAAATATACTTTTTCAGGATTCTCTAATGAATAGAAAGTTCAAAAGAACATATATTTATTTAAAATATAAATCTTTTGAAACATTATAAATGTCTTTACTGTTCTTTTGGTCAATTTAATGTATTCTCACTGAATAAAATTAATTTCTTTACAAAAATCTTACCACAATCTTTTGAACAGTAGTGTGTGCTTACATATTGTCATATGTCTCACCTTCCAGGTGATATCCAGGATGTCCAGCAAGTCCATGGACACACATGTGCGTCTTCTCCTCAGCTGTCAATCATTCCACACTTATCCACTAACAGTGCTGTGTTGACTATAATAGCTTGGGGCTCATTTCCCTAACAATGATCTACCTCCCGCCTCATTTGCCTAATGAGGGAAGCTAAGAACACTACAGCTCTGAAACAGCAGGGAGAGAGAACGAAAAATTGATGGTGGTGATGATCATCTTCCCCATTCCCTGTCCTTCCATGCCTGAAGCGGTAATCAGGGAGGGAGCGGTGCTAGAGGAAGGGGAACAGTGCGTTTAGGGGCGTGGGAGGGGTAAAAGGAGGAGCGGGCGGTTATTGAAGTGCCAGATGACTGACTGCTTTGGGAAACTGCCGCTCTTTCAATTATAGTGTGAGGGAGCCTCAATTATTCAACAGGGAAAATGATCAAATTAGTGTACGAAAAGTGTAATTAATCAGATATATATATAGAAGAAGAAAGGGAGAGTGAGATTAAAAGAGAGAGAGACGGGGAATACCCCTCACGTTTATTCCGTCTCTTTGCTGTGTTTTACCTCTTGACTTTTCTGCCACCTTTCATTGGACTGACATTTAAAGTGCTCTATAAATGGAGATTGTTATTTCTAGCCAACATCGTTGCAAAGTTTCACTGTGTAATTGGCAATGTGCGTGAGAACCATGAGGTGTAAAGCACAGCGAAACCCATTACACTGACTATTATTGAACGGAAAAAGTCGAGCCTTTAGGGTTCGTTCTGACATGATCGCTCTCACTTGTACGACTAGGGGTCAAAGATTATGTTATCAAAGCTGCCAGGCCAGTTATTTTAAATGTATTATAGGTCAAGTCTTCTTGAAGTCATTGCTAGCGAGGTCAAGGTTCAAGTGATAAGATCACTACCATTAAATGAGTTTTACGTTTTTGCGGTTTCATAGCTTTTGTCTAATTGGTCCTTGAGGGAAAGTGTGTAGGTTGTTATTAAGAGTGTTTTCATTTTGTGTGTGTGTGTGTGTGTGTGTGTGTTTGTGTGCCCCAATGTTACCCGGATTGAAGTCCATACTGAAAACATACTTGTGCATTCAATATCTATCTATCTATCTATCTATCTATCTATCTATCTATCTATCTATCTATCTATCTATCTATCTATCTATCTATCTATCTATCTATCTATCTATCTATCTATCTATCTATCTATCTATCTTCTCAGATTTTTGATGCATTAAATAAAAAATCTTTCAGATTCATATGCATCTGTCTTAAAATATGAACTTTCTCTATTACTTTTTGAATCATTTGTGTTAGCCAGTAAATCACTAGTATTTGTTTGTCTTTCTCTGAAAACATTTAGCATTATTTAACATTGTTTGTTTATTAAATGTGTTCCATCTAAATAAACCGTGTCTTTTGAGAGCGAGCATTTAGGTCATTATTTACTGTTTCAATGGATAAGGAGAAGATGGCAAGGAAAATGTGGGACCAATATAAAATTATCTAAATGCCACATAAAAGCCCCTAAATGACTGCTTAGAAAGAAATTTTCTAAGGAGCAGGCAAGCACTGTCACATTAACTAGATGTTCTTTTGTTTCATTGTTAATAATGAAAAGTCAGTCTTTTTCTAGTTGAGTCATTCAAGGTTAGTCATCCAACTTTCATCTGGCCTCACACGACCTTAGCGCTACCTCTTCTGTCCAATCACAGATGGAGGGGAGGGGAAATGGAGACGTGATCCAGTGCTATCCACCAATAGCTGAGCATCAAGACGAGGGAGATGATGATGATGAAGATGATCAGATTCAATATCTCAGTGGTGCAACCAAACAAAAAATGCACATGCAGAAAAATGATCACCAAACCAACAAAAAGCTCCACATTCAGCATACCACTGTCACAAAGCCTGACCTCGCAAATCTCAGCCCAAGGTGTGTGCACGCCCACACATGCATGCATTTAAAAAACATTCAAAGATACAGTATTTTAATAGACATTTGCTCACTGGTGCATGAAGGACTTTGTGAGAGCAGTAAAGTGGATTTCTGTTTGTGTGTGTTCAGGGTCGTGGATGGCACAGAGGACAGTGATGGTACAGAAAATTCACACACATTCATATTTTCCTCTGGGCATCAGCACACCGTCAGTGGTGCAACTAATACCACTGCCACCACAGCAGGTGTGTGAGTGCTTGTATGTGCATATATGTGTGTTGACAGAGGATGGATGATTTGATGAATATTGGCATCTTTCGTCTTTATGCCAATATTCCAGGACTGACCCACAATAAAGGATCCCTGCATTTCCAGTGTTTATTAATGATGATCTTTTGTATATCACCTTAAAGGAATAGTTCACCCAAAAAAAGAGAAAATTTGCTGAAACGGTACTCACCCTCTGGCTATCCCAAAATGTGAGTTTGTTTTTTCGTCTGAGCAGATTTGGAGAAATTTAGCTTTACATCACTTGTTCACTAATGGATCCCCTGCAGTGAATGGGCCCCATCCAGACAGCTGATAAAAACATCACAGTAATCCACAATTAATCCATATGACACCAGCCCATCAATTAACATCTTGTAAAGTGAAAAGCTGTGTGTTTGTAAGAAAAATAAAAACATAATTTAGGCTTTTAAATCATCTCTTCTGGCCAAAATTCCAGCCCATAATCCATAATAACTATTCCTCCAGTGAAAAAGTCCATTCCTATTGTTTTCTCATGTCAAAATCTACTGACATATTAGTTTTGGACTGTTTTCACTTGTAAATAGTACTTGATCTGTGAATATTTCTCTTCTCATTCAAGTGAGATGATTTTTTCACTGGGGAAAGCAATATTATAAATAGAGCACTTGTATTTTAGATTGAAGCAATGGTTTGAAGTTAAAAATCTTTTTTTACAAACACATATTTTCACTTCACAAGAGGTACTGGAGTCATGTGGATGTGTTGTGGATGTATTGTTTTTATTAGCTGTTTAAACTCTAATTCTGATGGCACCCATTGACTGAACAAGTGATGTAATGCTAAATTTCTCCAAATCTGTTCCGATAAAGAAACAAATCATCTACATCTTGGATGACCTGAGGGTGAATAAATCTTTAGAAAATTTTCATTTGTGGGGCATTTTTCCTTTAAAGGAATAGGTCACCCACAGCTTGTGTCGTTTTATATCTGTATGATTTTTCTGTACAATACAAATGTCTAAGCTCTTTCCTCTTATTTACAGATATTCTTTGGTTCTCGTATGACAGTGTAAATGAAAAATTGAAGACTGCTTTCCTTGAATTTAGTTTTTTCCACACACAAAGATGTTCAGAAGACTGTCCTTTATCTGTTTTGGACCTTGTCATTTTGAATCAGTTTATTTTCATACAAAAAAGGCAGCTTAGATATTTTGCAAAATACCTCATTTTTTGTTTCTTGGAAGAAAGAAAATCATACTGGTCTTGAAAGACATGAGTGTGAGTGGTGACAGAATTGTCATTTTTGTGGTGAACTCTTCCTTGAAGTCTTTGAAATGAGTTTTCACTGGAAGTTCTGTCAGTGTTAGGCAGTTGGACATAATTGTTTTTTTCTCTGTGCAGAATTAGCAGCTAAATCAGAGGACACCAGAGGACAGCTACGCCACCTTAACCAAGAGGTAAATGATTTTCTGTTTAATCTCTGTCAGTCTTGTATCATTTTTTGCTGTGTAATTTAATGGTAGGTCTGCACTTACAGTTTATTTGGAAAGTGTGGGTTTTATGGGTGATAGCTCTGCACTAAATGTGAGTACTGACAGATCGAAACCAGCGCAGCTCAGGTGAGCTCCTGGTGTCAGGTACGCACAAGCCATATGGCGGGCTGCTGCAAGAGAGGAGAAGGGGATGTTATTCAAACACTAGAGGACATCTCATTAGAAGAGGAAAGTGGGACTGGCCCCATGATGGTGGAAGAGAACATTCCAACATTCCAGATTTCCACAACGCCCTTGAACCCACCGCATGTGCTTTCCCACGAATTGCACATGTACATGATTCTGTGTAATTCATTATAAAATTCAAAGGAAGTTTGTAAAGATGTTTATTAGAGGAAAATTATTGCTGGGCAGCAGGGTTGTTGCTTCAGTTTAAGGCTGAGACCACATATTTAGTATAAAGGCTGTGATGTTATATATATATATAAAAAAAAAAATATATATATATATATATGTGTGTGTGTGTATATATATGTATACTTATATATAATCATTAGATTGTATATTATTATCATTATATTAAAACAATATTAATAAATTAATATATAATACAATTTTTATATATACATTTTAAAGCACGCAATACATGGAACATTTTTGAGCAATTGCACAAATTAATCATTAAGTCTGTTTTGTGAACTGTTTCACGAACAGTTCTATAGAACTGATTTAACGTGAATCTATTTTTAAATCAAAATTAATCCCCTAACTACACAACTTCTTGTAACTACTGTAAATATATATTTTTTCATCATTGAAGGGCTTTGTCAGGCCATCTCATCACAATGTCCGACTGGTCACTCACATAAATGTGCAGTGTTTAAGTGAATACATTAAATGTTTAATATTAATTTAATATTAGCATTAAAATTAAATGTACGTTAATGTTTAATAAGAAAATTAATCAGGACTTCGAAGTCTTACTGTCAGTCTGGCTTGAAGATTTTGATGTATTTTTCCATGTTTTTCCCCAGTGTAATATATTCTCACAATCCTAAATTAACTACTTAATTACCGCTGCAATTTTTATCACATAATCGAGTCCAGATCGGACACTCACAGAGAACTGTAGCTTAGCTGAGTATTGGCGTGGGTATATAAATCCATGTGACAAACCACAGTCTTGATTGTCAGCCCACGGTTTTGACATGAGGCTTTTGACAGGTAATGTCGTGAGAGGGACGCCCTGCTGCTGAGCCTCTTCCTCATTTTTTCCTCTCTATCTCTGTCTCTGTCTCTTGTATCTCACTGTATATTTTTGACAGCCGGCCTCTCAGCAGGATTTTGTTGTAATCCATGCTTGATTCGGTCTACCAAAAGGATGAGTGCTCTCTTCCTGTTGTCCCTTCCTGTTTGAAGCTGTTGTCTTGTACCTCCCTGCCACTGATGGCATTTATGGATCATTACCCAATTACCCTCATTATTTGGTATTATCACTTGTTGGCACGATTCTGAGGGGGGCTGCCAAATCGGTGTCCATCTGAATCTGGATCATCTGTGCTGTGTTCTGGACCTTCATGAACATTATCACTCTGAGCTTATTAGGGGATGTGTATAGAGCACAAACAGTGCAAGAAGATACACAGGACGAGTAATTATGGGAATCCAAATTGAATTTAGTGAGCTGTGGTTACCTCGTGATAACTGTAAGTGTTAGTGCACTTCTAGATAAATCAGTTGGGGAAATCGTAAGGCTGGTGGCTTTATGAATGGAAATTGCTTTTCTGGTGCAAGACCTAATCAACTTTTTGAAACTGTTTTTTTTGGAGTAGCCTGAAAAATGCATTTGATTTTAGCATAGTATGAGCATTGTTGTATATAAACATATTTGTAAA
This sequence comes from Barbus barbus, assembly GCF_936440315.1. Lineage (NCBI taxonomy): Eukaryota > Metazoa > Chordata > Actinopteri > Cypriniformes > Cyprinidae > Barbus > Barbus barbus. The sequence continues at coordinate 20,172,703 of NC_136747.1, forward strand.
AAGTTCAAGTCCGTGCTATTGAAATATTTAATATTTATTAATGCTATTTTTCATGTTTCTCAACTTTTCTATCTATAAATAAGAATGTATTTATTCATTTATTTGTTGTTGTATTTAATATAGATTAATTTGTTCAGGTTTTATACTTTTCACCCAGATAAAAAAAAAACAACAACAAGGGAAAGAAACTATTCACACAGACTCTGTGTGAAATAATCAGGATCTACACCAGGGACAAGTAATGATCTTTCTTAAGAGAGAACCCAAAAATAACTAAATATCAATAGTCAACAACAAACAATGATGTCCCATGGGACCTAAATAAATAATGCCTCAGTTTCACCTGAAAGCTGCTGGCTCCAGCAGACAATGACAGATGGGGGGACGCAGAGGGACAACCTATGACCTCAGAAGATCATATGTTCTGTTGCTGTCGTGAACTGTTTTCATTTGTTATTTTTCTTGCTTGTTGCACCCCTTTCTGAAAATACTTAATAGGTCATCATATACTGGAATATATATTACAAATTTAGTTTAGAATTGCAAATTAATTCATTCCATATGCTCTTCATTCCAGATTCCAGTCTCTCTTAAATATCTTTTATTCAATTGTGATAAGTTCTCTTAGTAAATTATATTACATTGCAAACACATTTTTTTAACAGTCACCTCTGAATTTTGTCAAAATAAAGCAAACTTTAAAAACAAGTTTTTAAATTGCTGTTTTAATATTAGTCTAACTTGTTACTCTGCATAAAGCAAGCCAAGAAAGCTTGCATGGCATTAAAACATCAACCATCCAAACCAATTAAAAATGAATGTTGTGCATGCAGGATACACAAAGAGTCTTAATAAGCAGCAGCTGTTCTGCTGCTTGAATCATGAATATTTAATTTACTATTAAAATGTTTACTGTAAAAAATTATTATTATTATTATTTTAATAAATAAATGGTTGCAATATATACAAGTCATCAAATTAATGCAATCTTTTTTTTTTTTTTACAATTAATGCAATATACATGGTAATTAATCAAATTGATTGATGTAATGTAAAAAATGGTCAAACATAATTTTTAAGTACAAGTGCTACTAAATACTGGAATATTTGTTATTATTTAATTAATGAATTTTTTAATTTTTTATGAACATTGCTTCCATAGGCCTGTTAATGTATCAAAATAATTGTCCTAACATTGCATTGTGCAATGTTATATTGTAAAGAGAAATTAAATGAATTCAAATGACATTTTTAACAAATGGAAAAATAATTATTTCAAAAAAGGGGGAAAAAACTGACAAAAAATCATTTGAAATCCCAAAAAATGACATTGATACTGAAAATCGCAGTAGCCTCAGTCAGTGATTCTCTATTGTGAAGAAAGTGTATCACAGTAATATAATGTATTTATAATCCACCACTACTGCTCAGTATTCTTCTATTAATGAAACACTGACTTTCATTAATCATGTGCTGAAAAACATTAATCATGTCATGAGCTCTGCCCTAAATACCCAGTTTAAAAACTGTTGCTTTTGTAAATTAATTTATAGTCATGAACTAATGAATCTGTTTAATATACTTGTTATAGATCCCTAATGAGAAAACACAAACATCTCTGCTTCCTAATCCCTGTAAAGGTCAAATGTGACACCTGTGTTTGTCTTACAGGTGAATTCTCTCGGACGGGAGGTGGCTGAGCTGGGACGAGTCATGCGGAGTCTTGCCTTTCTCATCGAATCCATGATGGCCTCTCCTCAAACACCAGGTGTCTGTACATCCACGTTTACCTCGGGACATCCTTCACCTCCAGTCCCCTTCCCGAGCCAGGGTTCTTCTTGGATCAACCCTCCTTTTTCTTCACCGATGCACCCTGGAATACGTCCAGGAGGACTTGTATCCCATCCACTCAGACCACAAGAACTGCAGCTGGTCTGCCCCACCACACCTCCCAGTTCCTTTTCCATCACACTTTCCTCATCCCCCCATACAGACAGATTCAGAGAGCCGTTATTGACCCTTTCTCCGCACAGCGCAGTCGCTCGGACCCGCTCGCAGAGCCTGGAGATGCCTCTTACGCGGCATCACCAACCCATCTCACACACCCCTGGAACTTTACCCAGAGCTAGACAGCCATCGCTGGGAGAAGGGGAGGATCTCAGGTCCCTGGGCTTGTAGCAGTCAACCTTTAAAACGGACAAGTTCCACTGGAATCTGCGTGTTTACCTGGACTCAGGTCTGGACTGATAAGATAAGTGGTACACGCACTACCAAAGCCATCTCAGTTTTTAAGATAATCTCTCTAATGGCATGTATTTCAATGCTAGAAGCTAAAGGGATATCTCTAATCAGGAAAGTAGTTGGAACAGCGGAAAGTTTAACTTACCAAAAGTAAAACAAACTGATTCAGATTCAACCCACATTTCATGTTGACAGCATTCATTATACATCCAAATACTGTTCAAATTAAGCCAGTTGCATACAGCCACTATGTTAAGACTGTGTCAGTTAATCATTCATAATAGAGCTATTTACCTTTTATGTAACTGACTTAACTGACTTTATCAACACCATCTAGAACAGAACTATATTGTCATTGTTTAGGAACAGCGAAACACATTTTAGCAGCTCTTAAGATTAGCAGGTAACACACAGTGTTATGACATGATAGTTTATGAACAACACTGTTCTAGAACATGCTATGAGTTTGACAACGGTCCTCAGGTTCTAAGTTGCAATTATATTAATTCAATTCCAATGGCTTTCTATGGAATAGACACTAAAGTACACACTGTTTTTATGAAAATTGCCATAATGTCACTATTCTCATAGCACCAGTTATAAGGAGGAAACATAGAATAATTATGTTGGTAACATAATCAGATGTTAACTGTCCCATCGTTTTCATCTTGGAAAATGAACTTGTTTTCAACTCGGAACATTCCTTCACACACTGTACTTCTAAGAATTTTACGGAAACACCATGACTGAAAAGATAGGAAATAAAATTCACAGTCTGAGAAGTAAAAGGAGAAGACTGAAGAGACTCCCCTATTCAGTGAGCCAAATTATTTATATTAGAAAATCAGCTCTTTAATCAAAAAAAAGTATGAGTTCTTCTAATCAAGCTTTGCAGTGCTTGATAACTGACTTTATCTTCTAATTTAGTCATATTAGCCCTGTATAGTGTAAAAATGCATTGTATCTGCTATGTTTAACAAACTTAACTAGTTGATGGGTTGTCTAAAAAAACTAGCATGCAATATGCAGTCTAAAATAAGCATTGCATGATTAATAATAGTCATGCCTTTTCCACTGAATACTAATCAGACTAGTTAGGCATGTAAGGTGCTTAAAAAACTGTCAGCGATAAGCTGACAGATATTCAGTAAATAAGCTAAATAACTAACCTTTAATTGCACAAAACTACCATAGTCCTCACATAAAAAGATGGATAATGCACAATAACTGCAACATTGCTCACAGCAGGCACTCTGAAGTTTGACAGTAATTGTCTTGGAATTTATTGTTGAAGGTTGTGAATTAGTTACAAAAGCGGTGCTTTGATGACTGTAGCGATGAGGTTTTAAAGGGGATGAATTTAGAAACTTCTTAGAGATGTAGGGCTGTATGCAGGACAGGTAACTTGTTAGACTTTTTGCATGCTAAATTACAGCATGATGACAGCATGCTAAAAGCCTTTGAGAAGCTGCATCCCCTTTTAAACGCCACTGCTAATGCTAATCACACAAAATGATAATGCTTTACATATGATTTGATAAAATTAGTTAATGCATTGGGTATAATAAACTAATGTTGACAGCATTTATTATTCATCATATATTTATTAATGTTAATTTGTGAATATATTTTAATTCATGTTCATATATAATACAACAATTAACACATTTTTACAATTTTGTAACCGTGTTGTTAGTGCTTGAACTTATTGATGAAAATATAAACAAAATTAGAAATACTGCCTTGGCAACTAACTGAAATGAAGTTGAAAAATGACAAACTAAATAAAAATAAGAAATAATACAAAATTCTTAATATTAAAAAACAAATAAAATGAAGAAAGCACAAAAGCATTACTAAAACTTTAAAATGAAAATAAAAACAAATTAGAACTAAATTCTAAATATGAAACAGAACCTTTAATAAAAATGGCAAAAGCACATAACTAAATGACTAAATTCGTAACAACATTACTAAAACTCAAAATTAAAATATTACTAAATTAACGCTAAATTCTTAATATTTAAATAAAAATGACAAAGCGCATAACATTACTAAACTTAAAATTAAAAAATGTAAAAACTTGAATTCATTCAGATTTTATGAACTAAATATGAAAATATGAAATAGAACCTAATACAAATAACAAAAAGTCCATTACAAACTGACTACAACTTAAACTAAATTTAAAATATAATAAAAGCCCATTCAATATAATAGTATATAAATCATACTAAAATATCACATTGGTAAGTCATTTGCTGCTCATGTGACCAGAAATTGAAATGACTTCAGGGGGCTTCACATCACTTGCAGTGTGAACATCTCGTAAACTCCATAATCAACTTCAACAAGACAAGATTGTATGTTTGCTTTACATTAAAACTATTACAAACCACAAATGCTTGCTTTAAAGCATCATTCTAAAGTTTTTCAGGATATCCCTTTAGTTTCTTTCTATTTGTTGTTTTTAATTGCATGATTTCTGAAGAGGGTGGAGAGTATACCCTTGCAGTAGGTTGTAGAGATGCCATGTAGGGTTGTGCAGTAGACACCATAGAAGCATGAAGATCATCTTGACACACACTGTCTCTCCTCTGTGTTCTCCTCCGCTTGGCCCTCGGGGCAGGAGGGAGGAACAGCAGGGATGAGTCTTACACAATGTGCGGACGCTGTATGCGAGTGCATGTACTTGAGTATGTGTGCGAGTGCGTTCGGGGGGGGAAACAGGGTTATAATACTGTAGCCATGTACTAAAGGGGTATTTGTGGCAGAGGTTTCTGAAGGAATGGGATCTGGGGCATGAGGGATGGGGGTGGGGTGCTCAAACTCTGGAGTTTATTATTAGTAGAAGTTGAATTGACATGGGGAAGGGGGGTTTCTGTTTGCTTGCTCTTTAGGACTGGTCTTGGGGGATTGGTTGCCGGTGGCAAAGCGGCCCCTGCTGTCAATCGTCTCTCCCTGGCACAGATGTGGTCTGTCTGCTTTGCCTGTCTCCCGCTCTTTCAGTCTTTCTCTCTTTCTCTGCTCACTTTCTTTCCATTTCACAGTCTTAATCTGGGAGCGTATTGCAAACCTCCTACTCCTGTTTTCACCATTGACCTTACTTAGTCATTCATTTTAAAGGGATGCTTCACCCAGATATGAATATTGTGTCATCAATTACTCGCCCTCATGTCCTTCCAAACCTGTATGACTTGCTTTCTTTGGTGGAGCACTCAAAAAATAGTTTTTTTTACAATAGTTTCCATACAATGAAAAAATATTTTCAAGCTCCAAAAGACTTGTCCTTTCGTGTGAAGAACAGACAAATGTTAGTTGAATGTTGTGAAAATGATCTTTTCCATTGAAGCCGTTTAATCTAATTTGTGTTTGCTTATTTTGTCAAGAAATATTGAACCAGTTATTTCAATTTTATTTTTAATTTGACTTTTCATTTTAGTTTTCATTTTTTTTAATTAGCGTTTACTCTCGCTCATTGTTTTGAACTTGTTTCAGTTTTTCTAGTTTCATATAGTATTGTCTATCTGTTGCCACTGTAGTTTTGGAGTCAAAATTTTTTATTTTAGTTTATTTATTGAATTTTTTTTATTATTTCAAAAATAATATTTATTTATTCCAATTTTGTATTTATTTAGTCTTTTATTTTTTTTCGGTATAATTTTGTTTTCAGAAGTTTCAACACTTTCATTTTTTATTTTGGATTAGTTTTGAAAAAAGTCTTGAAAAAAGTCATGAAAATGTATTTTAATTTAGATTCAGTTTAGGTTCACAGTTATGTTAGTTTTAGTTTTATTTCAGTTACCTTTGTGTTCATTTAGTTTTGTTTTAGTTTTCTATTAATAACTAAAATACCAAATGGTAATGGTTCTCAGAGCAAATTAAATTTGAGAAGAAAAAGAGAAAAGCAACATTTCAAAATTAGTGTTTTACAGCGTGGGAAGTAAGAGTTGTAAGAGTTTGTAGATGATGCCAGAACTGTTCAACTCTTATTCTATATGCATTCTGTAAGTTTCATCCTGTCTCCTTTATCCTTCTATTGGAAACTGCATGTCAGACTTTATATTTCCTTGTCGCTATAAAGGGTGACTGATATAGCCAATACCGTATTTATTCTACTTGACATTTCAGGTATAATAACATGACATTTTCAGACTTTTTATATAATATATAATCTAAATCGGCCCCCATCACTGCTTTGAGTCCTCTTGATATTTCCTCCCACAATTCAGGACAGACTGTCTTCTTGTCCCTTCCTGCAGAACTCCTGCTCTCCATCCCTCTGCCAGTCATGGGACACCGATATGCCAAGCTTGAGCATAGGGGTTTACATTTTTATATTTCTATGAATGTATCTCAACTAAATGTGTATTTTTGTACCTCTAAAAACAAAGGAAAGCTTCTGGATTCGGGAAAAGACTGCTGGGAACAGATGTAATATGTTTGGCTACTGGAGGAATTGTGGGAACCGTATTCCAATGCAACAATGAATCTCAATGCAGCTCTCTCACGGTCTCGATGGCTTTGTGAAACTCTCCTCTCTCCAATACTACCAGGAATGTAATCACGTTATTTAAATTCATTTTGTTTTGATATTATTAGAGAAAAACCTGTAATGCAAATAAATGACTACAGCTATTGGATTAACACAGATGTATTGTCTACTGTTGTTCTGCCACAGATGTGTATCATTGGAGAGGCTGATGCCAAGCTAAAAATCACCGCCTCTGACCATTTTTCCCCCAAATGTAATGTTTGTTTAACACATCAATAAAGTTAACACAGGCTAATATTTATTAACATTTTCTTTCATTTAAATTATCATTAATATGAAAGTCTAGATCATAATATGAATAGTCAGGAGTAATTTATGTTTAAAGAAAAGATCATGCTTTTGTCAGGTGTGGGTGAAGGGATAGAGCGAGGACTCAATTGCAGGAGGCAAAAGGGCTTTATTAATACAAAAAGAAACAAAAAACCCCAAAAACAAACAAACAGCAAAAACTACACCGTAGGGGAAAACAGACTGGCAAGGCAAGGCAGGATAGGACTTCAAACAGGGTAACATCGACGATGAACTGGCACAGGACTGCAAACACAAGGAGATTATAAAAGGGAGCAAATGAGGAGGGTAACGAGAAAACACAGGTGGGGCAAATTAACCAATAATCAGGAAAAAAGGTGGGTGGGGTCAAGACCCAAACAAGACAAGCCATGTGCTCACACAAAACAAAAACAAGCACATGGCCAGCAAAACAGAATCACCAGCCATGTGCAAAACAGGACACGAACACGCCACCTGGCGTCCCTAATGAGGACGCCAAAAACAAAACAGGAACATGACACAAGAAAAGACTAGCACAACATGAGAACACAAGACAGACAGGGGTCAACACACAGAGACAAGGAAGGGTGGGAGGGAGGGAAGCCAAGCCAGAGCCAGTAAATAAGCCCAGGAAGTCTTTAGGATGGTCGGATGGGACGGGACGGTTGAGCCAGGGAGGCTCAGGCAGTTCGGGAGACCTGGAAAATGGCCAGGGCGGGGCTGGAGGGACAGACCAGGCGGGCTCAAGCGCATCAGGAGGCCAGGGCGGAGCCAGCAGCTTGGCAGGCAGGAACGGCGGCCCCGGCAGGACAGGAAGCAAGGACGGAGCAGTCAGAGCAAGAAGCTTGGGCGGAGCCGGCATGGGCAGGAGCTTGGATGGAGCCGGCATCAGGGCAATGAGCTTGGGCGGCGCCGGCATCAGGGCAATGAGCTTTATCTCCATTATCTATTGTCAACATTGTAGCGATGTATGAAGAAAAAAAAAATCGCAGAAATTTGAAGAACAACTGTAAATGTGACTGCCGGGCATTGTCATTCTAAAGAGCTTCTGATTGGGCAAAAAACTGGGCAGTGCAGGATGAGTCATCAATATTTTTGTGTTGTTTTCCCAGAAGAAGTAATGTAATTAAAAGTGGGGTTTGTCAGTGTTTATGATTAGGCCTAAATTAGCACAGATGGCTTTAAAATTAACACGTGGAATAAAAGCCACACATTTTTCATTTAAATTTAATCTTTAACAAACTAGAAAAAAAAAGATTTAAAGACATCAAACATGGTATAATTGCTCTCAGTCTCCTCTACTGTATTTTCTTTGCTGAGTATTGAACAGTCATGTTTTGAGCGTGTTTGTACTCTACGTTTGCGTGTGTGCACTTGTCACATGTCCTTGTAGTGATTTCTCACTCTGCCGGCGTGTGACAGATGTCTTGAATGTAAGCGTCAGGGAACTCAGGCTCGCGCGCGCGCCAGACGCCACCAGTGTGTGCTTTTTTGTCGCCACCGCCGCGGTTCATCTGAGGAGAATACCACGTGTTGACAGGTCTCCATGGTTACTGGAACAGCTGTAAACTGAAACAAATGGAGAAGAGATGAGGTAAGGTAGGTCAGAGAGATGGAGAGAGATGAAGCCGGAGTGAGGAAAATAACAGCGGAAAAATAGGAAGCTGAGTGATACATGCATGATGCAAGAGACAAGAAAGAGGAGACTGATGAAAGTAAACGACAGGAGTTTGAGGCGATTATCGCAGGAATGTTGGGACTTTTGAACATACTACAGCTTTTTATTTTGTGAAACAAGGACACATTGAATTAATCAAAAGTGACAGTAAACAAATTTGTTACAAAACATTTCTATTTCAAAGAAATTCAGCTCTTTGAAAATGTATGTTAATAAAAGAATAGCTACTGAAAAAAATACAGCTATCATGGTTTCCTCAAAATTATTAGGCTGCAACATTGATAATAACAAATAAAAAAATGTTTCTTGAGCACCAAATTTGCATGTGATTTCTGGACCACGTTACACTGAAAACTGGAGTAATGGCTAAGTACTCAGCTTTGCCATCACGGGAATAAATTAGCCTATTTTAAAATGTTGATATTTCACAATATCACGGTTTTACTGTTTTTTTAACCATTTAATCGATAGTGTACACTTGAAGTTGACATGAAATTAAAATGGACTTGAATTAGTTTCTTAAGACATATTTCTGGTCTGATTGTGCACGATTCATCAAGTTTATCTTTAAAATTCTTGCCCACTTTTCAAAATCGAATCAATGTGATATGGGGCTAAAAGTCCTGCCCTGCATTTTGTCTCGTTTCACTCGAAAATACATAAATTATTTAAGCGAAAAGTGCTGTGAACAGAGTTTCATGCTCCTTAACGCTGATGTGAAAGAGCGCGTGAGGTGTTTCTTTCTCTGTATCGGAACAATCACATCTTAGCTTCATCCATATTTAATTATACTGTAAAACACGGCTTCTTTTTCCTGCAGGTACGACACACTTCACGCGCTTAGCTGAGCAGTCATTATCCTACTCACAGTCTGAGCCATAGACAGACACACACACACAAAAACAGTGGACAGGATGAATGTTAGAGATGGGGGGCTGGGGGTGACACTAGTGCAGGGATGGAGACGGCAGTGGAAAATAAACGGAAAAAGCTGAGCCAGAAAGATATTTATAGTTCGCTAAGAGAACAGGATACTGGCTATGCAGAGAGTGTAGGTGGAACTTTTGATTGCCTTCATAGTGTTTCTCCGCAAGCAACTGATTTTCTGTGTGTGCGTGTCTATGTGCGTTCTGATGCGAACAATAACGCTATTCACTATTTTCTGATAGCCCTGACCCAAATACACTGGCTATTCATCACTTCGCCCGTCCATTAATGTGTACAATACAGCTCTTCCATTCAAATGAGCGCACGCACTTACAGAAAAGAACCAGGGTAGTTTGAACGCAGCCGTCTCAGTCAGGCGCATTTATAAATGTGCTCATTAATGTATTTGGAACAAGGTCAAAACTCTTAATATCATGAAATGTGCCAGTTAGGATGACAAAACAGGGTCGTGTCAATATTTTTCAAAATGCAGCAACAGTAATTCACTGCTAAGAACTATACATATAAGAACTTTAATAAGAACTTTGCGTTCTATTGCAGAACTTTGTGATGGAAATAATATATGAGGTGGATGGAAAAACTATTTCAGTGCTTTTGTAAGTTGCTGAAAAGAAGACAATATTTTTTTATAGTATTTTTTAACCCGATCTCATGAAAGTGTGTATAAATAGTACAAAAACTTGTGGTATTGGTACGCACAAATGGACTTTGGTGTGTATATGCTATGCGATGGGTAGGATTAGGGTTGTGGGTTAAATGCGTATCATATGCACGCCAATAAATTTCTATTATATGTATTAATATGTATTATTATTTATTATGTATTTTTTAAAGAACACTTTTGCGAGAAAGCATCCTTTTTTTCCATCATCGCTCCCCTTTGGGCCTCCATAGAATATGCACTCAAATGAATGAGATATGAAAGTAAAGGCAGAGGGCGCCAAAGAGTATTTTACTGATAATCGACAATTTCAATATGGCGCTCACTCAAAGCTAATGTGTTTCTTTAGAAATCCAGGAGTGCACCATGTCAAATAAACTTTTATGGTGCTTATTCTGACCTTTTTTGGAGTTTTAGCCGGTCTCAGGCCATAAGAGGATTTAATTAATTAACGGGGAAGTCGTGGCCTAATGGTTAGAGAGTCGGACTAGTAATCGAAAGGTTGCGAGTTCGAGCCCCCGGCCGGCAGGGATTGTAGGTGGGGGGAGGGAATGTCCAGCGCTCTCTCCACCCTCATTACCACGACTGAGGTGCCCTTGAGCAAGGCACCGAACCCCCAATTGCTCCCCGGGCGCTGCAGCATGGCTGCCCACTGCTCCGGGTGTGTGTTCACGGTGTGTGTGTGTGTGTGTGTGGATTTGTTCACTACTCACTGCTGTGTGTGTGCACTTGGATGGGTTAAACGCAGAGCACCAATTTCGAGTATGGGTCACCATACTTGACAATACGTCACGACTTCACTTCACTTCACTTAATTGTATTACTAATCTGTAAAAGACTGTTTTCAAATAGGTTTCCCAAACATTTGGTTGTGTCTAGTACTCATGCTGAATTTAGGAGGTAGTGTCATCTCAAATGGCAAATTTCAATTTTCTCATTTACTTCATCGTAAAATTGAATGTTTTCAATTAGAATTAGATTTCAAACACACCTGATGGGTTGCATAAGCACATTTAACCCCCTCTTTTAACCACTATGTAGGGAATGCTGCCATATTGAGTGAGGCCCTGCTCCAAATAGCACACTTCATGTACATTTGCTGTCTTTCATACTTACAATTTCGGCTGCCTGCGCATTTCTGTTAAAGCCCAAAGTACTTATACAGTTTTGACACAAGCGCTTAGGGCATACATCATAGTCTATACCCCATTTGACTGCGTGTGCAAACAGAAAGTTTGTCCATTGTATCTTTTTCCAGTGTCTGCAATATAAATACATAACCTAGTGTACAAAGTATACCTTGGACTTTTGATGTCCACAAGGCCATATGGTGTCTGATTTTTCATTGTAGGTTTTAGAAGTGTGCTCACAAGTGCCCCCTTTGCCGCTAGCCACTATACACTCTCTTTGCATTACGTTACAAATGTGTGGAGTTGAAGGGAAGACTATGAGGGCTTAAGGTGCCATTTGGGAGGGCCTTAAAGTCTGTGCGAACAGCTTTTACTTTATTCCAAGTGAAAAGGGATAATGATTAGAGGGCGGGGCTTGTTTTGTCCAACATCATCAGAGATAAAAACGCAATTTTTGAGGGAAAGCAAATGTTCAAATTTTGATAAAAAATTTCAAAATTATTATTTTTTCCCTGTGTATTAATAAGACTAATAATGTGCACTAACAAAGTAAGCAGTTTTGATTTTGTGTGGGCTTTAAAGTACCTACATTTCACTGCTGGTTATACTCTGTATAATTGTGTATGTGACAAATAAAACTCTTGAATCTTGAATTGAAATCCTTTTGGTTACTTGTAGTGCAGTACGCCTGCATTTTTCAGCATGAACACTACATATAAAATAATGCAGAAGTATACAAAATCTTTGTTCTTTTTTCCTGTTATGGAGCCCAAGGCTGTCACAGAACCAATTTTTCATTTTTCTCAGGACTCCTATTTAAATGACATCTGTCATGTTGAAGAGCAATTTTATGCATGGTGTTTCTAAAATGCTTACTGCAGCTTTTAAATATGTGCTGCCCTAGGCCTATATTTATTTTTTAGAATGACTGCAATATGTGCATGCAAATGTACAAATGTTGGCTTGTGCGTGTTCACATGTAACACATTAACGTTGCAGGTGGTGATGAATGACTGTGAAAATGCATTTCTCTGGAGAGCTCCTCGCTCCTCATCAGGAGGGAGAGGAGCTGGAGAAGATCAATGGCCTTCAGCATTTGAAGTGATTCTCCTGTGGCTCGCCGGCTGCTTAAACCGCCCGTGTTTCCACAGAGCTGTCAGATGGAGCGAGAGGTCTCATTGTTCAGAGATGACACCGAGTGAAACCATCGATGGTCGACCTGATCCAATCCTATATGGAGAGATGAATTGCAATGGTTCATGTAGTAAACAGAGTCAAGTGCACATTTATATATTCATATATTTACATAAATATATGCATAAATACACCTATAAATATACATTTTTTACCATGTTCACACACACACACAGACACACGTTTGTTTTTGTGAATTGCGGGGACATTTCATTAAGTGTAATGGTTTTTATACTGTACAAACCGTATTTTCTATTGCCCTACACCAAGTCTACACCTAAACCTACCCCTTACAGGAAACTTCGTGCATTTTTACTTTCTCCAAAAAACTAATTCTGTATGTATTTATACGCCTTTTGAAATATGGGGACATGGGGAAATGTCCTCATAAATCACGTTCTCCTTGTAATACCTACGTCATACCCATGTCATTATACAAAACGCAAAACAAAAACGCACACATACACACACACACACACACTGAGAACCATAAAAATAAGTTTCATGATTTTTTTTTTATGTATAATTACATTGGTTGGAGCATTAGAAACAAATGGAGAGATTTGGAGAAAAAAAAGATATTCAAATTATTTTATTCTATGTCCTTTGTAGAAGATGCCAGGACTAAGTTATTCAAAACAAATAAATAACTAAAATAATGCCATTTGTCCTGGTGTCCTCTACAGAAGACATGTAAGAAAATGATGCTGTTTCATAACAAAAAGTCATATTCTGATTTGAAATCCCATAACTTTTGTCATACAATGTATACTATATATGCAATGTGTATATAAAAGTTGATAGACAGACAGAGAGATAGACAGAAAGATAGATTGATAGACAGACAGAGAGATAGACAGAAAGATAGATTGATAGACAAATAGATAGATAGACAGACAAATAGATGATAGATAGATAGAACAAAATGTAATAAGTAAAAGCATTTAAACAATGATGCCACTCTTGAAATGATATAAAAAAACATAAAAAGTTTCATTACGAAGGCATTTGAGATGTAATCTCTCATGTAACGAATAGTAACTTGTTTCCTTTGACAATGCCTGACATATGTTGTGATGCTCAAATGTTGTAAGCTACTCCATCTCCATGCAGACCTTCTACAAAACACCGAGACGTTTTGATAAACTCAGCTCGTATGGACTCTGGCAGAGCAGAAATTGCTTCGTGAGCGTCTCGTGCGATTATTAAAACGGCTCTGTGCTTTGCTCGTCAATCACCTCAGCATTACCCCCTCCTTTGGGCTCAAGGGCTTCAGCGGGAGAGCTAAATTGGCTCTAGCATCATCACCGCTGCTGTCGCAGTCTTCGCAGAAGAGTTTTTTGGGTGAGATTTTTTTTTTTTTTTTTTGCTCGTGGTGCAGAAAGCGAGGCTGTCTTCTGTCATCCTTTTCCTTTTCAAGTTTCTGGGGGCAAAGGGAGCCACTCGCTGCGTGAATGATATGAAAAGCCCTTTAAAAGCACATTAAAATGGGAAGTTGTGTACAAAGACGCGTTCTCTCCTGGTTGGTGGAGATATCGGGAATCACAAACGTCTCTGGGAGGTGTACAGAAAGGTTAAACGGAGGAGGGACAGACAGAAAATGGCCTGTGTCAGACAGAAGTGTTGCATAACAAGCACATCAACAAAACATGCATAGACCTGCGTCTTGAGTTGCTGAGGCCTGAAGATGTACTACTTCAGCATGAACTCACTTCTGGATGTTTGAAAAATGATTTGTGACTAGTGTAGTTGGTCTCAAATAGCTTAAGGGACCTCAGGGAGAGCTATTTGTCGGTCGCTTTTCATTTTTTATGTCCTCAAGGTTAAACCATCAAACAAATTCAAGGTCAAAAGGTCCATTTGAAGCTTGCCAATGCAGTTCATAGTGGCATAAAAAAGTCAATTTTTCTGACAAAATGTAAACCTTGAATTATTTTATAAATACAAAAGAAATAAAAGATTTAATGTTTCAGAAATTTTCTCTTCACTTCCATTGTAAATGTCTTAAGGGATAAGTCAAAAACAATTCTGTGGTGATCAGCATTGCGATCATAAATATTAATAAATAATAATCTTTATATCTTCTATAGTTTTTGTGTGAATGGGCCTTTTCTGGAACCTGGAATTTTCCTTTATCATTCAGATATTATTACATTTGGGGTTTCACATTAATGGAATTCTCTTAGGGATTTGTTTGGAGATGTTTTGTTTGGTGTGTGTGTGTGTGTGTGTGTGTTTGTGTGTGTACACAAAATAGAAAACCCAGCAGTAAGGAATCAACAAGAGCCTTCTGGTGCAGCCGCCAGAGCTGTTTAGAGAGCAGCACAATGATGTGATGAGGGAGAGAGAGGCTATGAAAAGAAACCTGGCTCTGGTCTCTTGACCATTGTTCTGGGCAAGCTGAAAACATAGTTATGGTGCGGTTCCAGTTTGATTTACTCCCTAAACTCAAGTCACTGTCAAAATTGTCATGTGGCTTATTTGTACTGTGATTTAAAGCTGGCTAAGCCTTTTTGTTTGTGCAGCTTTTTGTCGTACTGTACAGTCTTAAAAATAAAAGTGCCAAAAGTGGGATTTTGCAGTGATGCCATAGAATCATTTTGGGTTCCTCAAAAAACCTTTCAGTGAATGGGGCTGTAAAATAAGAATCCAAACAGCTGATAAAAGCATCACAATAATACATAAGTAATCCATAAGTCTTCAGCTCATCAAATAACATCTTGTGAAGTGAAAGCTACTGTATGTGTTTGTGAAAGACAAATCCATCATTAATTTGTAATTGGCCAAAATACCAGAAAATCCGTACATTTACATTTATTCATTTAGCTGATGCTTTTATCCAAAGCGACTTACAATTGCTATATATGTCAGAGGTCGCACGCCTCTGGAGCAATTAGGGGTTAAGTGTCTTGCTCAGGGACACATTGGTGTCTCACAGTGGATTTGAACCCGGGTCTCTCACACCAAAGGCATGTGACTTATCCACTACGCCATCTCACCCCGTAATAACACTACCTCTGGAAAGTCCATCCGATGTTGTCCTATCACATCAAAACCCACCAACATATAAGTTTTGAACTATTTTTGCTTGTAAACAGTGTTTGATCTGTGCATATTTATCTCCTGATTCAGATGAAACCACCTTTTCACTGGAGAAAGCTATATTATGGATAAGGGACTCTATCCATGGAAGGAGAGGTTTGAAGTTAAAACACGTTAATGATGGATGGTTTATTACAAACATGCAGCTTTTCAATTCACAATGTAATAATTGATGGACTGGAGTTGAGTGGATTATTGTGATGTTTCTATCAGCTGTTTGGACTATCATTCTGACGGCACCCATTCACTGCAGAAGATCCACTGGTGTAATGCTAAATTTCTCCAAATCTCTTCCAATGAAGAAACAAGCTACATCATTTTTTGGATTAACCTTTCCATTAATGGTTCATCTTTTAACCGTAGATGCCAAAAAAGAACCTTTATTTTTTGTATCTGCCTCAGAGAAACATAAAAGAAAATACTCTTCAACGTCTGAAGTGCTTTGTGTGTGAATGAAAGTAAAAAAGAGGAAGAAAGAGAATGAAATGACCTGCATGACCATGTGTCTCATTTGTTCGGTGGTCTCGGGCATGTAATTCCTTCATGCTGAATTTTAATAGGATAATGTACTTCATGTCTCACACAGTGCCACACTTACAGGTCTTATGAACTACCTGTCAGAGGAATACATGAATATATAACACCATGAAGCATGATGAAAAACATCATCTGCACAAATCCTCAAAGATGAACTCCTATTTTCACCTATTTTTATACTCAAATGGAACTGGCTAGTACAGTACAATACATACTTGTTCTAAAAGGGAAAGTTTACTAAAAATTAGCATGTCATAATTTTTTGGAGATATGGAAGCAGCTTTGTTATACCTGAATTATCCGTATTGTGTACACATGAATATTAAATATGATAAAGAATCGCTTTAATTCTGATGAGCAAAAACCTTGTTCAATAACTTATATTTATTAAATGTAAAATAATTTTATTATCAAAGAATCACAAACAATTTTGCTTTATTTCATTTATTATTGTTGAAGGCTTGGATATATGGTGTATTTTTAATATAACTGGATAGTCTGATTCATATGTACTTTTATCTGAATTATCCATGTCCTCGAGCAAAACACGAAAATATTTTTTCTGTCTCGTTGATGGAATAACTCCAAGCATTGCTATAAGCTCATCTGATATTGCATTGCATTATATTCAAAGGGACCAATTATTGCAGCTTACTCCAGGCCCCACAGGAGCCACAATTACAATAGCAGACTCTTGTAATTGTTACACAGTGGGTCACAAAGGCAACTGGTGAGATCTGAACATTGACCTTTTTCTTCCAGGAAAGGAAATGTAACAAAAAATAAATAGATTTGTTAGTGTTTGACAAACTACTGCAAAATCAGCATAACCATTTTTTCACTGTTGGATCTGTATATTGTGTAGAGCAGCTTGACATGCAGTCGTCATCATGCACACATCTGTTTTAAATGACTTAAAAAACAAACTTAGCATGTAAAGCCATAATAGAATATTGCAAATACTACAATAAAATACATTTAAAGTTAATATAAAATGACAGGATTGACAAAGAAACAAGTATTTCTATGTGTGGCAGGGGCTAATGCCACCTAAGATGTAATATATATAGTGCAGATGTTTTTCCACAGCTACAGGTTTTTCCAACCAAATGGAAGGAACAAGCAGAGAGGTGCACAAACAATCTTTATTTGACACTTAAATATACTTAAAAATATAATCATACAAAACACACAATTCGTTAGAAAAACACAAATCACCAAATTAATACTGTTTTTACATAAAATTAGTATTCAGTGGCCACCTGTAGTGATGTATCTTGACGTGACAACATCAATATCCCTTGGGATAAGTCAACATTTGGGAAGGCAAAGGAAAAAAAAACAGAAAACCCCAGTAAATTCAATACAAACAGAACCCTCAAAAATGCACACTTCCCTACAAACCAATAAAGCAAAATAAAATTACCCTCACTCAAAATAAATTACCAAAACCACACAACAAGCAAAGAAAACAGTGAACCCTCCCCACAGATGATAGCCCTTGTTGTTTATAAGGGAATCAACAATCAAAGATAACAATAGCTGCTCACAATTTTTACAACAAAACAAAACCCAAGATGAAAGAAAATACACTTAAATCATTCAACATAAAAAAACAAAACACACCACCGGTTAATCTTAACACACACACACACAGCAACAACCTCACACTCACACCAACATACAAACACGCACTCACACAAACGCACGATTAATTCGCTATAATGCGACTTGAACACACATACAGTCAAGTGCCTTGAAGGAAGGCGAACTACTTTTCCGCAGCACAGCAGGACAGTCAAGCTGCCACACAGCAGCAAAACAGCAACTGACAAGTTTCTGCAGCACAATTAACTGGCTCTCAATACGAGTGGTGAACGATCCACCAATCTTGCCTGGATCAAGCCTGAAATGCATTGATGCGGTTGAACACCCTCAGGCCCATGCCCAGAGTTAGAGAAGAATTCCAAACTTATACAGGTTACTGTGTTTACTACAGGCTTAATGCTTGACACACATCAAATAGTTTTTACAACACGATCGACACGCTGCCAATATACCATGCTGAAAGAAAACTGAAGTAAAGGGAAATCTCTGCTATTTTTAAAGGGGCCGTGAACTTGACTTCCGCCCATCCACCCACACAAAACGGAAAACCCACTAAAGGGGATCACCCCAATACATTTACCTCTGGCTTTTCTATCATCATCCCGATGATACAATTGACACCCATGGACGGAAAGGACAATTCTGGGTCTGACCAGGTTGAGATGGAGCATTCACAGGCTCTCTACCCAAATGTAATCTGAAGTATTGCTGCAGCCCTCTGCAAATGATAAGGGTTCGAATGTTTCCCAGCAGTAGCCCTAGTGGTTTGATGCCTACCCCCTTCCCTTGTTTGAATTGGGGAATCAACAACTGACATAGGACCTTCAATCCCCACCTCAACAGGACTTCCTACAAACCTCTCTGGCTCCAGTGGCGGATGTACTTCAACTACACCTGATGCAAAGGGGGTAACACCTACAAGGGCTACCTCCAAGTCATCCACATCATCCACTGCCAGTGGAGAGGCTAAAAACTCATCCAAGTTATCATCTGACACCCCTAACCCTGGATCAACCATGTGGCCAGAGCATTCTATGTGAGGTACTGACTTTAAGTGAGACCTATATATGCACCTGCTTTACCCGGGAAGGATTGTCTGCCTGATAATGTATACACCACTATCACCCCTCAGAGCTCTGACTACTTTGTAAACAGTGCTGGACCAATGATTTTGTATTTTATGACGACCACGGACACCGCGGTCACGCAGATAAACTTCGTGACCTTCCTGCAATGCAAAATCCCATACCTGACCATGGTGCTTCTTACGAAGCTCCGCAGGCCTACCCAGCCGAACCCTCACTCTGGTATAAGTTACTTTAAGTGTCTCTCACTTGTCCCCTGGCAGGTACGTCCACTGCTGTGAGCAAAAAATCAAACGGAAGTCTGGGAAATCTCTGTACTTTTTAAAGGGGCCGTGAACTTGACTTCCACCCAACTCCATCCACCACCACAAAATGGAAAACCTACTAAAGGGGATCACCCCATTACATATGGAATTAGCAAGGTCTAAATAATTTTGAGTGGTTGCTTGAAATCCTTGAATTGATTAATTGATAAAAGCAAATTCAGCATTTTTAGTGCTCATTGATGAATTATCTGATGAATTGCCTCAGTTACGGCGACGGAACCCTTTAGATCATTCAACATCTACTTTATACGACACTTCTGCCCATGATCCATTGGCAACTGTCCCCTGCTTGGCACATGGAACCAATTTCATTGTAGTCTGATTCATCTTCATTTTTGTACCAAACCATTCCAGGCTATTATTTATGGTACATACAGTAGTATGTCAGGGGGTCATGTGTGTGTTCCATCTCATTTTAAAGGGCAATTAAAGTTTACTCTGCAAGCCATTTCCTGACTGCTTTAATGAACACTAACTGTCTGTCTCCACCAAAACATTCGTTCCAGCAATTAGAGCAAAATATCAGCGATCTTTAGACCAAGTTGAAATTTTATTTAGGTTATGCCTCCCCTCAGATCTGCAAAAAAAAAAAATTAGTTTGTATTAGACTATTTTTTTGTTATGTCACTTTTAGAGGGTTTGCATGACTTGTCCTACAGAATGGCTAGATTGGTTTGTTATTTGTGTAAAAATAAGACGTTCTCGTTTTCTAGGATAACATAAAATGAATCAGGTAATTTAAAATGAAAGGAATAGTGGTATATCAAGACGATGAACAATGTTTTTGGCCATAGCATCTGAAATGAATGACAGTTACAATTTAACTGTTATTCTCCAGACATTTTGAAAGTAGAATCTTTGTCTAAAACAGTATCCTTGCGCCCTCTGTTGAAAGACATTGCAACTGCATGTGAGAGTGTATGCTTTTGTCTGATAGATAGATAGATAGATAGATAGATAGATAGATAGATAGATAGATAGATAGATAGATAGATAGATAGATAGATAGATAGATAGATAGATAGATAGATAGTGTAAAGTTAGATTTGTCTTAATATAGATATATAAATTAAATAGTAAAAGACAGACAAACGGATAGATACAGGGAAGTTACTATAAATAGCAAAGCTCTATAATAGCAAATAGTGTAAAACAAGCTGATAGCTAGGCGTATGAGAAACCGGACTCACATATCCACCGAAGATGTTTTACGCGAAGGAAGTACGTCATTGCAGGGCGGAAGTGTCATCTGACGTGGCATGAGGGGCGGAAACGCTTGTTTGTGTTTTGGTTCTAAAGGGGAAGTTGCGAGAGAGAAAAGAAAGGAGGAGACTTGATCGGGGTTGGTAAAATTCCCACTAACCGACCCCAATAATAAGAAAAACCTCTCAAAAATTTGAGCACCCCGTCGTCGGAATTCAGTTCACGTAACCTGTCAGCTGACATTCAGGTAAAAAGACACCGAATACCGCCGTTGAATGTGCCGTTTTCTGGTTTGGCGTATCCCTCAAGCTAGTTAGCCACTTTAGCTTGCTAGATTTCGTCAAAAATGTTACAGGCCCCTTGTCCTTATCCAACCTACATAAGTCATCAAATCTGATCTCTTCAGGCTAATATATACATTATCCAGGCTCTTGTTCCTTTGCAGAGTGAATATGTGTTTGTAGTGGTATGCTTAGCTGAGGCTTATGTCGGAATGCAGTTTGGGTGCAAACGGTGGGATTGCTGGAGTTAAAGTGAAGTTGCTTATCAGCTTATTATATTGCCGTTATTATCTGATTCTCAGAGCTAACGTTATATGGCCGATCGCTGTGGTTTAACAGACTTGGCATCTGACCTGATGTGGGCTGTCTTTGCGAGGAACAAGACAGCTTGTTCCTTGGCTTGAGGCTCAGGGGTGTGTTGAAAAATAGAGGAATTGTTTAAGTTGGGTGAATTTAAGTGTAACTAATGTCGATTTGCTCTTCGTTAGAGTTGTGATGTTGATAATACAGGTTTATTTTGGGTATATGATTCATGCACAGGATGACTGTGTCTCAACCTTCAACAGAAATCACAGGTTTGTTTTTTGCTAGGCCTGTCATTAAAATGAGACCACAATCTGACCTGCAGCAGTTGAGTAAAACAGCTCACAGGTGATGAGACTTTTGCAATGTCATGACTTGGTTCACAAGCTGTGCTTTTTTGTTTCACTTTTGGAGGTTTCTATGTAAGCCACTCTGAGAGCGTGTGAATAGACAACTGTGGTTGTTATATCAGCTGCTATACATACCAAATGGACGAATGCAGCAGATTTGGCATGGTTTGCATCTTAAACCAGACACGCCAGGCTTGGCTGCTTTAGGAGTTGGTTTATATCCTGTTATGCAGATAGAGATCCTGTTGTTGGTTTGATGCGAATGTCAAAGCAGGTCTTGGTTTCTCTTATAGAAAGATCAGCTTATGATGATGCAACACCACAGGAGCATCAGGGGTCTGTTTTTATGTTCTCCTATTTCACAACAGCAGTAACTGCAGTTTTGACAGGGAAAGTGTTTTTCTGCTGTTTTAAGCCTTGAGGTCACTGCCACAGTAAATCTCTATCAGTGTTATTACCGTCATTTGAGTTGATGGCTGCATCTCTGGTATTGTATCTCAGGTATGTGAAGTGATTCTGAAGGCTGAGGTACTTAATTGGGAAGTGACATTTTCCCCAGCTGTTGAATTGTTGCATTGGGCTAAATGAGCTTGCTTGTTTTGACTGCTTACTCAGGACATTCTGTGCTAGAACGGGTTGCCATGGCTACAGACATTTATTTCTGCAAGGGTTTTTCAGCAGTGTTAAATTAAGTTCAATAAAACAATTATTTTCCATGTTTTTGATGCATGATTACAGTCTGTAATGTCATGGAAAACTATTGAGTATATTATATAATTTATTTGAATATATTTTAAAATGTAATTAATTCATGTGGTTGTAATGCATATTTTTTTGTAATTATTCCAGTTTTCAGTGTCCCATGATCTTTCAAAAAGCATTTTAATATGTTAATGTGTCACATTTCTTATTGTAAATTTTGAAAGAAGTTTTGCTGCTTAGTATTTTTGTGGACTCATCCGTGATACATTGTGTTTACGTTAAAGTATTGTTCATACTTATGGTCTCAAACTACTAGCCTATTCTTTTATTTTAAATGACCCCATAGTCATAACACTATATATATATATATATATATATATATATATATATATATATATATATATATATATATATATTTGTATGTATATATATTTCTGAATGAATAGGTCATTCTGAATCAAAATGATTTTTAATAATTCTTACCCAGTAATGACAAAGTCATAGAAATTTGGTCTAGAAGTGCAGGAACCTTGATTATCAAAGTGTATTGTATAATTTAGCAAAACGGTGTAATTGGCAGTGTAGTTGTAATAGTGTCATATGTTCAGCAGTAAGGTAGAAAATATGACTGAGATGTATAAATCAAATAATTTTTTTGTTTGATCCAGTGTTTTTATTCTAAAACTGTGCTTGTCTCAAACCAAAAATAGCATTTGAGTTACTAGCCGCTTTCGCTATAGCCAAGATGTCTGAATACAGAAAAAAAGAGAACACAGAAAAGATCTTTGTCTATAGTCAACATGAAAGTGCTCTTTTTCATTTCTCTTTTTTGGTTACATGTTGTCCTGTGCAGCCAGTACTGGGACAGCTCTCAGTGTGTGTGTGATCGCTTAAAGGAGACGGGGTGATTGACGACTGTCATGGCCAATAGGGGAGGAGCAACACGCCCCAACGGGTCGAACGCAGGCAATAAGATCTGCCAGTTTAAACTGGTCTTGCTAGGAGAGTCAGCTGTGGGAAAGTCCAGCCTCGTACTGCGCTTCGTCAAAGGGCAGTTTCATGAGTTTCAGGAAAGCACAATAGGAGGTAGGGGATTTTTGTATTTAAATTGATGTGTACTGTTTGCACATGTTCTTAACGACTTTTCTCTTTGGCTTCCAGCGGCTTTCCTTACACAGACGGTGTGCTTGGATGACACAACGGTAAAGTTTGAGATTTGGGACACAGCCGGACAGGAGCGTTACCACAGTTTGGCCCCCATGTACTACAGAGGTGCCCAGGCTGCCATTGTAGTTTATGACATCACCAATGAGGTGAGTAGTTTTGTTTTTAAAGCTATTCATGAATATATGTACTGTCTCTGTTCTGATTCTGTTATTGTGCCTTTCGCTTTCTTCACCTTGAAGGAGTCGTTTGCAAGAGCAAAGAACTGGGTTAAGGAGCTTCAGAGGCAGGCCAGTCCAAATATTGTCATCGCACTGTCTGGGAACAAGGCTGACCTTGCCAACAAGAGAGCTGTGGACTTCCAGGTAGAGTTGACTTCACAACAAGACCAAAGAGAGTTTTTATATCCGACCATTGCTGTCTCCCTCACCTGAGCTGGTTTATTTCTACAGGATGCTCAGTCTTATGCAGACGACAACAGTTTGTTGTTCATGGAGACATCAGCAAAAACTTCCATGAATGTCAATGAGATCTTCATGGCCATTGGTAAGGTTTTACTACAACAGTGATGATTTAAAGTATTTATAAGATATTGGAAATGCAACATAGTATTCTTTGTGATGCTTTGGTGCTAAGGTGTATTATTAATGATCACATTTTTATTTAATAATAATTGATTTTTAATTTGTACTATTTATTTAGAAAAAATGCACTAATTAGATCAAAAGTGAAAGTTACAAAAATTTCAATTTAAAGTAAATACAGTTCTTTTCAACTTTCTATTAATCAGGGAATCCTGAATAAGTTTCCTCAAAAAAGTTTCCTCAAAATATTAAGCAGCACAACTGTTTGCAACACTGATAATAATGAGAAATGTTTTTTGAACACCAAATCAGCACATTACAGTAATTTCTGAAAGTTCATGTGACACCAAAGATTAGCATAATGGCTGCAGTAAAAAAAAAAAAATCAGATATGAGCATAAGAAGCGTCTTTCAAAAACATTAAGAAGTATTCATTTCTTGTTTTGTGTCTTTTCAGCGAAAAGGTTGCCTAAGAATGAACCCCAAGCTGCCGGAGCCAACAGTGGGCGGAGTAGGGGCGTGGACCTCACAGAGACAGCCCAACCCACTAAGGCCCCCTGCTGCAGCAACTAACGCAATACAAATCCCCCCTCACCAAACACTGTTACCGCAACAACTAACGCAAGGTCCCGCCCTCCAACTTGGTTTTTGACTAACTAATGAAATGCGTCCGCTTTCCCCATTTTCCACAACTCTCTTACGCTGTAACAAAAGCTCTGCCATGTATCTGCGGTATTTTTGTTTTGTTGTTTTTCTGTAAAGACCCAGGCCTCTTACTGTATTAATGCTTGCGCTCATGCCTTGTCTCCAAACTGTAATATATGCCGTCACAGATATCCATCAAAAAAAAAAAAAAAAAGAAAGAAAAAAATTCTCTGAATGCCATTTGCCTGACCTGGATGAAAGGGGTGGGGCCTCTGCAAGGGTTCACCTGCCCTGTCATAATTCAGAACTCTACAGTCGCTTCTTTTTCTCAAATCGGTATTCATCTTTTTTATGATTTAGTTTTATAGAAATGTACTTTTCAGAATAATGGCTGCATGTATCACTACAAAGCCTGAAAATGGTAAATCAAAGTTTTAAACTTATCCAACGGCACACATGGTGAGAGAGGACGTGACAAGTTACCCTTTGCTACACCCAGTCTCGTTTCCTTGCTCTTTCCCTCGCTCTGATTCTGGATGTCCCAGCGGCTCTGTTCAGTGGCAGACTGCCCACTTCCTGAGGCTGCACCGCCAACAATAAGCCCACCCCCTTCTTAACCATACACACATAGCCAAGATCCCGCCCCTTTGTTATTCTCTCACCAGTTAGCAAGCCTTCACTTTTTTTGTCAGCTTTATTGGCACCGTCCTATAACTGAGTGAATATGTGGCTGCGCTGTCATTCAGCATAAAAGGCGTAAGCTAAAAAACCCTTCTAAATAAGATAAGTAACTTCCCTTTCACAAACATGCACCAGTCACGCTCGCACTCTTCTGGTTCTAACTCACCCAGGTGTTTCTTACTCCATGCCTTGCACTAATTTTTGGTCTTGATATTATCTCTTGCAAGTACAGCCAGAGTGATATAAATATATATATATAAATAATTTACTGTAAATAGGGTGTTGCAATGTATTCGTCTTTTCCATTTACTGTTGCAGGACTAATGCTTGATAGGGAGTTAGATAATCATTAAAAAAAAAAAAACAATTGTACAGTAACCAAGAATTGCTTTGATAGGGGGTTGGAGTTGTGTTTCTTTTTCACAAATGGTTAAATTATAATCAATGGTGGTCTTATAAAAATGTATGTAGTGTTATTAACGAAAAAAAAAAAAAAAAAAGAAGCTTTTCTTTAGTGGTCTGTTTTGTAATTTTCATCAGAAAGCAAAAACCTTCACAAAGGTTTGTCACCTCTGCTTTTCATCCCAGTATCGGACAACACATACACTTTTAACATTCTCTCAATCTTCTACCTTTCAGGATAACGGTACCACATACATTCGCTGCTACATTCAATTTCTGTCTTTTTTTTTTTTTTTTAAGTGTCCCTCCTTTGAAACTAAAAATGCAGTTACCTAAATATTACTGTTAATGTATCAAATAAATTTCTTATAAATGGTATTGATAATATTGTGTGTTCAGAGGGCCAAATTAACTTCTAGTCTTATCACTGAGTGGAATTCCCATCACAGTGCGGATTCTTGTGTAATAGCATTTGTTTGTGATAATGACCCATAATAAGTAAATTGTACCTTGTCACAACACCTTATTTGTTTGCTCATAAAGGACTGATTGCTGATTTTATTCTAGGACTGATTGCATATAAGCTTCATTTTACAAAGTGTTTTCCTATTTTCTTATAGTCAGACCTGTCTGTTTTATGATTACCTATATATATATGTTTAAGTTTTAGTAATTTCTGTTTTTGCCATTTTATTAGTTTTTTTATAATTATACATAGTTTCATTTTTATTTTATTTTTTTATTTGAACTTATTTCAGTTAGTTGCACTGGCAAAAATTCATTTTTTTTTCTCATCTAATGTTTATCTTTTATTTTCCGATTTTAATAGTTTGTTTTATTTAAGCCCCTAAGCATGCAACTGCTAAACCCTTTTTGCATAACTTTTGGAGGGGTCTGCAGGTCTAAAGTATGTTTACTAAAGAGATGACATTAGCACTAGGCCCTGATTGTATCAAAAGCATGTTATTTATGCAAGTGGCTTCACATTCAGATCTCTGCTGATACAAAACCTTAAACCAACCTAAGCTGGTTTAAGCTGGCCTGGTCAGGCTGATTTTAGACAAGTTTTGGGAACTTTTTAGCAGGTCATATTGGGAGGCCAGCTTCCAGAGCAGTTAAACCAGCTTGGTCAGGATGCTAGACCAATTCTTTAGCAGGACTGTTGAAAAAGTAAGTTTCGAGCAAGTCATTTTAGAAGCAATAATGTCTCTACAAACCATGTCTAACGCTTGTAGCGTATTTGACCTTGAAAGGTTCGTTTAGAAACATGGCATATTTGTATCCTTCTCCGATTCATAACGGGATATTCATTTGTGCCTCCCCTAGCGGAGACAAGGCGGATTTACAATGTCATAAAAAAGCAGGGATGAACGCCATGTCTGATCCCGCTGTTGAGGGGTAGAGAGAGCGAATACAGCGGGCGGACTTCGAGGATTCGAGTCGGAGCGAGGAAGCAGGCTCGATGTCGGAGAGCGCGGGGATTCCACAGGGCTCCCCGGCGGTGGGTGCAGCGGGCTCGGCTGCGGTTGCGCCAGGGGTCGGTGGAACCGAGTGTTCGGGCGCTGCTGTCGGTTCTGCACGTATCGCCGTCAAGAAGGCGCAGCTCCGCTCCTCCCCGCGTCCGAAGAAACTGGAGAAACTCGGTGTATATTCCTCGTGCAAGGTACATTAGAGATGTAAAAACATTGTTTACTTCTACAGTGCTAAGGAAAGACTAGCTTTTTATTTGTTTAGCTAATAGCTGAAACTAGCTGTTACCTTACTTTACGCACTCTTGAATTTGCAAGCACAGCACAAAAAGCCATTGCTTGTCTTCCATTCTTTTAAACTGCGAATGTTTTTTTTTTTTTTTTCGTGCTTTAGCCACGTATATTAATGCACAACAAAAATATCTCAATGAACTCATCATTTCCGTGATCTGCAGTGTTAATACCGCTGTGTTTGCCCATAGTGGGCAAGATGACGTGAACATTGGGTACTCTTGGCGGGTTCTCAATTTATTTTTTCTTAACAATGAATGCAGATTTTTACATTGTATTTAGCCAAGTCAGATTAAAGTTTCATTGTGCTTTAGTGCGAGACTTCTGCCGGAACGCGAGACGCAATCTGAAGTTGATTACTCGAGAGGAGAGCGCGGCGTCTTTGTTTTGACAGGATGACAGCTGCTAGAGGGGCGTGGTTTGTTACAGGGGGCGGGGTCTGTTTGCTTGGGGGCGTTTTCTGCTCATTGTTGTCAAATCAGGCACACGAGACATATGGAGGCCCTCAAATGTTGAAATATTTAAATAAATCGGTAAATACTTAAATTAATGAAACATACAAACCATACAATTATTTATTAAAGAACCAAACAAGTCCATTGTATTTTATTATAGCTTTATTTTTGACTTGATTTATTTTCATTATATTTCAATTTTCATTATATTCTCTTAATTTTTGTTTTTAGAGTTACACTCAACTATAGTGGGCATCATGTTGTTTCAACATTAATTTAATGATTTATTTTTTTTATTAAGTTTGAGTAGTTTTGGCCCTTCGTAGACTCCATCAGCATAAATTAAGCAAGGCTAAATAGTCCTGAAATCCCAACACCTGGAAATCAGTCATTTTCTATGGACTTAATAAAATGTTTGATTTATGAATAAAATAGTAATAAATAACGTCTATTGGTTTCAGTGCAGCAGTTTAATACATTTAGTGTATGAACATATTCCTAAAGTAGTCATTTTACTGTCTTATTTTGTTGGCTGATCTTTTTCATTGTCATACAGGCTGAAGGAGCTTGTAAGTGTAATGGCTGGAAGAGTCAAAACCCACCTCCAACTCCGCCCCCTCCAACCCCGCCCAGGGCTGAGCAGCCAATTGCTGTTAACTTAACCGAGCCCTGCAGAAGCTGCAGCCATGCCCTCGGTAATGACTGTTTGTGTAATAGTAGAGCACAACAGCAGAGTTCAGGAAGATTGAAATCCCACTCTTGTTATCCACAGAGAAATGAATGTTTAGTGTTATAATATATAAACCTTTCAAGAAAGACCTACAATGAGTCAGGGTTGTTAAGTGATCGTGTATTCACAACTTAAACTACATATTTTAATATTTTGCAGAAAACTATAAGTATATGGTGTATTTTTTTAAATATTTGAAATCAGTTACTTACAGTCAGCAGTTTTATATTGTACTGTTTATGCTTCAGTTATGTCAATGGCAAAGCTTCTTACAAAGGCACAATTTTATTCTTTTGTGTTACTGGCCAGGTGACCATGTGACACACCTGGAGAATGTGTCAGAGGAGGAGATGAACAGACTGCTTGGAATTGTGCTGGATGTGGAGTACTTGTACACATGTGTCCATAAAGAAGAGGATCCTGACACTAAACAAGTTTACTTTTCTCTCTTCAAAGTGAGTTCTTGAGTTGTTGCACATTGTGAAGTGTTGGTTACATGCTCTACAGTGCATGACTCCCTGTTTTGGGAATATTAAAAATATCGTTCACTGAATGAAATAGTGACAACTATTCTGTTTATTTAGTACAAGTCAAGTAATTACCAAAACTCTGGGATCAGTGGGATCTCTTATGCTCACCGAGACTGCATTTATTTGATCAAAAATACAGTAAAGTGATGAATATTGTAAAATATTATTACAATTTTAAATAAGCGTTTTTTATTTTAATGTATTTTAAATTCAATTTATTTCTGTGATGGCAAAGCTGAATTTTCAGCAGCCAGTAATTAAGTCTTCAGTTTAACATGAGATTTCATTAGATTTCATGCTGATTTGGTGCTCAAGAAACATTTCTTATTAACAGTTGTTGCTGAAAACCGTGATACATTTTCAGGATGCTTTGAGAAATAGAAAGTTCAAAAGAACAACATGTATTTGAAATAGAAAGCTTTTGTAACATTATAAATGTCTTTACTGTCTTTTGATCAATTTAATGCATCCTTGAGTTGCTGAATAAAAAGATTAATTTCTTTAAAAAAAAAACTGAGCTGAAATTTTTGAACGGTAGCGTATATTAATATATGTTTACATTCTGATGTGTTTAATCTGTTTGCTAATATTTGTCAATCTTACAATCTTATCTGTATTTGTTGAAAATGTCTTAGTTGCTACGGAAATGCATCCTGCAGATGGGAAGGCCTGTGGTAGAAGCTCTGGAAAGCCCACCTTTTGAAAAACCAAGCATTGAACAGGTAGATGCTTAAATTGCAAGGCTGTAATCTCCATAGGTAATGAATAATGGACGATCAGTATGCATTTCTTCAACGTCTCATTCTTCAACATTTATTAAACCCCTCAGTCTGGAATATTTGGTAACAATATTTGGTCAACTTTTTCTTCACATCACATTCAAACATTATGTCAGTGTCAGGAAGTGTAAAAGTGCAAATCCAGATAAATCTTCTATAAGGTCAATTGTGGCTTTATTCTGAAACAGGGCATTATGGGGAACCTCTGATGTTTTTAACAACACTGTTTTCTTGGTTTATATATAGGCGGTGTACTTTGCCTGTGATGCACGAATCAGAGAGATAACAAACAACCCTGCACGCTTACATTTTTTTCATGTGTTGTTGTTGTTGCAGGGTGTGAACAACTTTGTGCAGTACAAGTTTAGTCACCTACCGTCAAAGGAGAGGCAAACCATTGTGGAGCTCGCAAAGATGTTCCTCAACCAGATCAACTACTGGCAGCTAGAGACACCCTCACAAAGGAGGCAAAGAGCACCCGATGATGATGTGGCTGGTTATAAAGTCAATTACACCAGGTGACTGCTAGTTTAGTTGAGTTTAGGGGCACCTGAGAGAGGTGTGGGTCTCGTTTTCCATAGAGAAGCAAAAATTTAATTTTTTTACTCTTCTGTTTTGCACCTATTTGTCATTTTAAAGATAACGTCAAATAACAATTGGCTTCGTTTATTTTCCTAAAGTGCCAATATTATGCACATTTACAAGTCATCATTTTCTGTTAAAAAACTGATGGTCTGTTAGAAAACATTTACGTGATTTAAAGTTCAAAAAATACATTATTTCTATCATATTGTACATTTCTTCAGCACCTCTTTCCACCTTCTTGCTGAAATTCTTTTATTTTGTTCATTTAAAGCCTGCCTTTCTGAAAAGCCCAGTTTAAGGTCCTGAGCCTTCGTGAGCATCTATAGACAGTATTAAATCTATAGTAATTATGGCTTCTTTATTGAAAGTCTGTACAATGTTTTTCACAACAAAAAGAAATGATCTTCTCAACATAGTGAAATCACTTACCCAACTCTTCTTTGTGGGCGGGGCAATATAATGACGTAGCAAAGTCTCTGTATTCAAACTTAGTCAGGATTGCATCTTTTTGAAAACTTTTTTGACAAAAACTTTTGAAAGTTGTGAAAATGACATGATCTAGGACTTGAATTACATGATCAAGTCTTTCTCTCACAGCCTCGTATCCATCTGTATTAAATTCACTATGTCATATAACATGATTCAAGTATAAAGGCAGGACTACAAACAAGGCATTTCTGGAAAGTGTTTTCTATTGGAGAGATGAACTCCCTTTCATGTAGACTTAGTGCTTTGGAACTTTGCAGATGGTTTACATGCACAGAAAGCTATAGTAAACACTAAAGGAAAGGTAAAACAGAAAAAAGCCCTTTAATACATATGTCTGGTCGTCTTGTGTGTTCGTGTTGCAGGTGGCTGTGTTATTGTAATGTGCCCCAGTTCTGTGACAGTCTCCCTCGGTATGAGGCCACACAGATTTTCGGCCGCACTTTTCTGCGCTCTGTGTTCACTGTAATGAGGAAACAGCTGCTGGAACAGGCCCGGCAGGAGAAAGATAAACTGCCACCTGAGAAACGCACACTCATTCTTACACATTTCCCCAAGTAAGCACGCAGCCACACAGACAGAACTTTCCACAAATAACAGGTCCATTAAATGTCTGTATGTGAATATGTGTGTGTTGTGTGCAGGTTTTTGTCTATGCTGGAAGAAGAGGTTTATAGTCATAATTCGCCCATCTGGAGTGAAGACTTCATGGTTCGTTTATCAGGTGGACAGATTCCCACAGGTGATTAGTAATGTTAGAGTTAATTTTATTCAGTTGTATGTGTCACATGGCTATGTAAGCAGACTTTTCTCCTCTCTGATTGATGCAGTGATCAGTGCTCCACCCGTGAGCCGCACCCTGTACTACAGCAGTAGTCCCGCCCCAGTGGAGCTGGTTGGAGGAGGCAGTGTAAGCCCGGCCCGGAAAACAGCATCTGCTTTGGAGCCCAATCCAGGTATCAACTTATTTTATGACTTTTTATTCAGTACCTTTGCCATTTACGTAGTCTTAATGATGAATCTAATTATTGTTCAAAAGTTTGGGGTCAGTAAAGTTTTTTTTTTTTTTTTTTAAGAAATCATACTTTTATTCAACAAGCATGCATTAAATTGATCGAAAGTGACAGTAAATACTTGCACAAAAACATTGATATTAATAAGGAATCGGCATATAAAAATGAATTCTGAAGGATCAAGTGGAGAAATGGCTGCTAGAAATTCAGCTTTGGCATTATAGAAAAAATAACATTTTAAAATGTATTAAATTAGAAAATATTTATTTTAAATTGAAATAATATTTCCCAATATTACAGTTTTTACTGTATTTTTTATTTATTTGAAGTACCCCCTGAGATTTTAAGTTAATATTACAATAATTTCACTTAAATATAATGCTCACAGTTTATTGATAAAGGTGACATGCATGTAAACTTATAAAATTAAAATATTTGAGGGTTTTATTTTGAAAAATGTAAAAAATATTATAATTTATAATTATACAGTTATAATTTATAATATTTACACTCTGTATGAGCATATCATTAATCTTTAATGTAAATCTTAAGTCAATGTGTTTACCTTAGAATTTTGTTGTTACTTTAAAATACATTTTTACCTATTTAATTATTTTTATCTAATAAACATAGAATCCCATTTTATATAATAATGTAGAATATAATATACAACTCCAAAAATGTGTGTGTGTATATATATATATATATATATATATATATATATGTATATATGTGTGTTTGCTGCAGATAGCTGATGTGTTAAAGTTACTAAACATAATTGAATCAGATTAGAGGGTCTTAATAGATTTGACTCTCTGCACATATGTAGGTGGAGAAAAGCGAAAGTCTTCTGAGCCGTTGTCTCATGAGGACAGCAAACGACCCCGTGTGGTTGGTGACATTCCTATGGAATTAATTAATGAAGTCATGTCTACAATTACAGACCCTACTGCCATGCTGGGACCAGAGGTAAACTGTGTCTAATTAGTTTTTTATATCATAGATGGTTGTACAAAACCCATATCATAGAGACTAGAGCAAAAACAGTCCTTTATTCTGTCTTTCTCTCAGACCAGTCTTCTCTCCGCTCATTCTGCACGTGATGAAGCTGCTCGATTAGAGGAGAGGCGTGGCGTCATTGAGTTCCATGTCATTGGAAACTCCCTCAACCAAAAGCCCAATAAGAAGATCCTCATGTGGCTTGTTGGCCTGCAGAACGTCTTCTCACACCAGCTGCCCCGTATGCCTAAAGAATACATCACACGCCTTGTCTTTGACCCGTATGTTTGCCACCATTAACCATTTTAGTGTACGTAAAGGCCAATTCGCACAGACAAACGCCAACAAACAACTTGGCTGTTGATTTAGAATTTTCTGAAAATTAACTGTCATGTTCACACTGCCCCAACAGACACCAACACTCACTGAACATGTTCAGTCAAGTGAAAACAAAAGCCAACCAACAGCAGCAGACGCCGACAGGGGTAACACACTGATCCAACAAAACCCAACAAACATGTTTGTCGGTGTTTGTCTGTGCGGTGTGAATTTGCCTTAAGACTTTAAAAGTCTGATACCTATAGTAACAGGCCTACCGTAGAGGATTGAAGGGATATTTTACCCAAAAATTTAAATTGTGTCATCATTTACTCAGCCTCATGTTTTTCCAAACCTGTACAAGTTTCTTACTTCTGTTCAAAATAAAAGGAAATATTTTGAAGTAACCAAACAGTTACTGGTAGCCACTGACTACCATAGTAGGGAGATAATACTATGGAAGTAGGGGTGTGAGATATATATCGTCTACAATAATATCGTAATTGCTCTTTAAACGATATACGTTTTTGGGATTATCGAGTATATTGCAAAAACCAAACAAAAACACATCCAGAGAGTGCACGCATACAGATAAGATGTAGGTTAGACTACTGCGCGAGCACATTTAAAGTTCAGCATTATTTAGTCTATTAAAATACATTTAGAATTCCTCAAAATTCTAGATAAGGGGAAAAATATGCCCCTGTATGACTTGTCATTATATGTTGTTTATATTAGTCTCATCTGATATAGTTAATATCACATAAAGAGTACAGCTTTTTCTCCAAATATCAGTATGATTGTAAATGTGACTGATTTTTGTAAACAGTCCAATAAACGAGAAGTTAATATTAACTGGCACAACAGTTCCTGTTTTTGAAAAACAGAAAATAGTTTCAAACAAAGCCACAGCAGAACAGTTTTACGTCTCTGAGCAACACACGACAGTGTTTCGTTACTGAAACAATCAGCCGTGTGAACGAATCGGTTGAATGAATGACTCAGTGATCTTTTCAAATTTGGTTGATACTGATTTAATTTAATTAGTAACAGCCCAATAGTGTCTTACTGTTTACATTTATTGATTAAATTTAAGAATTTGAGACAAAAGATGATGCATACATTTAATTACATTAGAAAACAAATTGGCCTTATAAACATAAAAATGTCCATAAAAGCTAAAAATCAATTTTAACTTATTGGAAAAGTTAGTTTCTGTTACTCCTGCAAACTAACCATCGCACAGAATAAGAATAATATGAAATGATTTGGGAGTCAGCTGTCCACGGTAGTTTTAGAACTGCCAAAATACCAGCACAATAACATACTCAGTAAAATATTGTCTAATTAAATCATACATCTAATTAATTAAAATTCCTGAAAATATTGAGATACATTTTTTTGTCATTATCACACACCCCTAAATGGAAGTCAATGGCTACCAACAACTGTTTAGTTACCACCATTCTTCATAATCTACTCTTTTATGTTCAGAAGATGAAAGAAACAAATACAGGTTTGGAAAAAACATGAGGGTGAGTAAATGATGAGATTTTCATTTTTGGGTAAACTTCAGCAGTCAGTTTGTTAGGTTTAGAGTTATATTGTATTTTAGTTGTTTAATCTGGTTAATGTTAACCTCTTGCTTCCTGTAAACTGACAAAACATTGTGATGAGTCAATGCATTTCCTCTTTACACAGGAAACACAAGACTCTGTCTCTGATTAAAGATGGCCGTGTTATTGGGGGAATTTGTTTCCGGATGTTTCCAACTCAGGGCTTCACTGAGATTGTGTTCTGTGCTGTCACCTCCAATGAACAAGTCAAGGTATGTTGTTTTATAAAAACCGTGATGCATTCCCATTATTATTTGTTATTGTTGTTGTTTCTCACTCATTGCTAGCTTGACCTTTACTCATTTGATTGTTATTTAAGGGTTATGGGACTCACCTCATGAACCATCTGAAGGAGTATCATATCAAGCACGAAATTCTCAACTTTCTCACCTACGCTGATGAATACGCCATTGGCTACTTCAAAAAACAGGTCAGTGCTCTATTAGTTCCATGACACAAAATACAACTAAAGTGGATGGCGAATTATACTGCCAAGCTCCAAAAATTACAAAAAGCAAGGATGTTCTGCTTAACATCTTCTTTTGTTTCACAAATGAAAATGAAATGAAAACTTATGTAATATTTTTAATAAGAATATGATGAAAAAGAACAATGCTGGGTTATAACAACATTAGGATAATAATGAGGATTTTATTTTAGGTACTATCGCTTTAAGTATATGTCCCTGTTCTTATTTTGTTTCTCTTGCTTCATGTCAGGGATTCTCTAAGGACATTAAAGTGCCGAAGTCAAAGTATGTGGGCTACATTAAAGACTATGAGGGGGCCACACTCATGGGCTGTGAACTGAACCCCTGCATCCCTTACACTGAGTTCTCTGTCATCATCAAGAAACAGAAAGAGGTGTGTGTGTGTGTGTGAGCATGGGATCTGAGGTGTGTTAAAGAGGTTACACAGTTTGGTAAAATGCATCATTTTGTTATTGCCTAAAGGCTTTTCTATCTCTATCTTACCCTCTCTCTCAGATCATTAAGAAGCTTATAGAGCGCAAGCAAGCACAGATTCGGAAGGTCTACCCTGGCCTGTCCTGTTTCAAGGAGGGAGTTCGTCAGATTGCCATTGAGAACATTCCAGGAATCCGTATGTATGACTTTTATGTAGCTTTATATATATATATATATATATATATATATATATATATATATATATATAATAATAAACTATTAAATGATAATAATAAAAACTAATAAAAAAAATTATAATAATGCATCTATAAAAATGTATAATAATAAAATATTTTATGTATTTCTTTCATTTATAACAATACCATTAATAATAAATATTTATATATTTAATATATAAATATGAATAATAAATATTTCCATTTTAAATAAATGTTCTATCTGAATATATTTTTAAATGCAGTATATGTTGATTTGCTGCTCAAGAAACATTTCTTATCATTCTCAATGTTAAAAACAGTTGTGCTGCTTAATATTTTTTTGTGGAAAGTGATGTCAGGATGCTTTGAATAGATACTTCAAAGAACGGCATTTTTTAATAGATATCTAAAATTTACTGTCACTTTTGTTGTATTTTATGCATTCTTTGCTAAATAAAACATTAATTTCTTAACAAATTTACTTTGAATAAATATTAATTTTATTTCATATTTATTTCATAGTAAATTATATATTTAAATCAATAATAAAAGTTGACTGTTTCCTTGTCTTTGGACAGGTGAGACGGGCTGGAAGCCTTTAGGGAAGAGGTGAGTGTGTATCTGTGAGTCACAGCTAAACAAATTTTATGTAAACATTTGTTTGTTTCATTTTGTGCACTTTTTCACAGCAAAGAGCTGAAGGATCCAGACCAGTTGTACAGCACCTTAAAGAACATCTTACAACAGGTCAAGGTAATATATCTGCATTGCTTACATGTTTCAAAAAACTATATTTATGAAATAAAACCATAAAACGACTAATTAGGAATATGTATTGTACTCCTCAGTCACACCAGAATGCATGGCCCTTCATGGAGCCTGTAAAGAAGAACGAGGCACCTGGTTATTACCAAGTCATCCGCTTCCCTATGGGTACGCAGATATCTCTTATACACAATGCACTTTAGTCCTACTTTTGAGCATGTAATACCTGACTGTTATATTGTGCATTGTAGACTTGAAGACAATGAGCGAGCGTCTGAAGAGTCGTTACTATACCACACGGAAGCTGTTCATGGCCGACATGCAGAGGATCTTCACTAACTGCAGAGAGTACAACCCTCCTGAAAGCGAGTACTACAAATGTGCCAACCTACTAGAGAAATTCTTCTACACCAAGATCAAAGAGGCGGGCCTCATCGATAAGTAATTCAGCTAGGGGGCGTTTCCCTTTCTACCTCTTTTTCTCCACATTTATCATATATATAACTCCCCATTGTTTTTGCATCAAAAGGAGGGTTTTCTGAAATGAAGACATTTAAAGGAATAGTTCACAAATTTAAAAATTGCTGGAAATGTACTTAACCTCAGGCCAGCCAAGATTGTTTGTAATCTGTAAAAATTAGGAGAAATTTAGCATTTCATCACTTGCTCACCAGTGGATCCTAAGCAGTGATTCTGTTAAAAGCATCACAAGTAATCCACATGATTCCAGTTTAACATCTTATGAGTCAAAAGGCTGTGTTTGTGAAACAAATCCATCATTAAAGCATCACAAGGCATTAACTGATGGAGTCCTGTGGATGTTTTTATCAGCTGTTTGGACTCTTATTCTGATGGCACCCATTCACTGCAGAGGATCCATAGGTGAGCAAGTAATGTTCAATTTCTCCAAATCTGCTGAGATGAGCAAAAAACACATTTACATTTTGGATGGCCTGAGGATCATTACAATTTCAGGACATTTTCATTTTTGGGTGAACCATTTCTATAAAGATAAGTATTTGGTGTGTGTGAATATCCGCATGACCGCCATGTGTGAAAAGTCGTTTTCCTGTCTTAAAAATTCCTTCTGCCAAAACTGCGGAACAATTTTATGGTATGTACGGCCATGGTGTGCATGTGTTCTTGCTAGTGTGTGTATATAATAGTAAAAATCTGTTTATATAGATACAATTTTATGAGAAAACTGTATATTTTATATATTAGCGAAGGATGTGGCCTACAACTCAGCCAAGAAAAATGACTCTAATTACTCTAATTAATGTCGTACCTTCAAACAGAACTTATTTATTATTAAACCAAGGAAATGGTGATAAATACTAGCATTGATACAATGAAGATTCCTAATCAGAAACTTGCACATTTGCGGTCTTTATCAGAGCGTGGTGTAATGAGGAGCATTCCCTGTGCAGCAAGAAAAACAGTCTTAATATGCTTCATCTTTATGGCTGTGCTTCTAGAAAAAACGTACACCCTTTATATGTAAAGGTGACACGTGCAATGACTCGCACTATTGTTGTTTTCTAAAATATTTGTACTTTTAAATAATTAAGAGATGGACTTTGTACTACATTTGGGGGAATGGGGGACAAAACTATTTTAAGGTCTTTGTACCTTTGCTTTTAAAGACAGCATATTTTATAGAATGATTAAATATTTGCAACTAATGTGAAAGAAATGTCTACTTTTGTGTTCAACTCTTTTAGTAGAGGGTAATGTTGCACAAACTGCACAATTTTTGTTTTGTTCTTGCACTTTTTTTAGATACAGAAATTGTTAAAGAAAAAAATCACAATCATTCATTTCTTGAGTTATTACACGTTTATGTATATTTGATCATTTATTCGGATGCCATTTTTGTTTGCTGACCAATCTAAGCAGAATGTCTGTTTTTGTTTTTATTAAAAATGAGTCAACAGACTGGAGTTCCTGGATTTGTGCAAAATTTGCTGGTCTAGTCTAGCATTTCACCATGTAGCACAACGCTCTCAACGGTGTTTCCAATATTATAAAGCCAAGTAAAGAAAGCTTACTTGCTCATCCAGGATACCTGTTTTCTACATAGCTGTGCTCGTGTTCGGTCTCTTCGCGATCTTCACAAGATAATAAAATAATTTAAAATCAGTATTGACAGCATTTATGTATTTGTCAATGAGCTTCTGGTTTCATGTGTGGGTCCTGACCGTGCTACTGACTGACTGTGTTAAACAACAGTTAGTTTTTGGTGCTTTAATCTGATCAGATGAGCAGCATTCCAAGAATAATATTAAGTGTAACATCACTCCGCTTGTCTGTGATTACAGTGTTCCACACCAGCTGTCAGTCTGGATTGATCCTGCTATTTTCATTATCGAAGAGTGATATTTATTTTTTGCATATTATTATTATTGCATTATTTATAATTGTTTGAGAAAATAGGTTTTTCATTACAGTGGGCTTACCTAACATCACAAACTGTGCTTCTAGATTAAATTAAATGAGTAGGCAACAGTATCTTTTATGTAATGCATAGTTCACCAAGAAATGAAAGATGTAGATGGAGAAGGACAGATTTGGAGAAGTTTAGCATTATATCACTTGCCCACCACTTGATCTGGCATTTTGGCCAGAAGTAGTGGTGGATTTGTTTCTTACAAATTCAACTTTTCGTAAGAGGTTAATTGATGAACTGGAGTTGTGTGGATTATTGTGTTGCTTTTATCAGATATTTGGACTCCCAATTCTGACGGCACCCATTCACCGCAGAGGATTCACTGGTGAGCAAGTGATGTAATGCTAAATTACTCCAAATCTGTTCCAAAGATGAAACAAACTCATCTTCATCTTGGATGGTCAAGGGTGAGTACATTTTCAGAACATTTTATTTTTGGGTAAACTGTAGCCCAACTATAGTGTAGTAAAAAGTGCAAGCACAAGTGAAGAATTAAATAATTTAATGTATGGTTAAAAGGTCATATCATTACACTCATGAACA
Source organism: Barbus barbus (assembly GCF_936440315.1). NCBI lineage: Eukaryota > Metazoa > Chordata > Actinopteri > Cypriniformes > Cyprinidae > Barbus > Barbus barbus. The sequence goes on from NC_136747.1 coordinate 20,212,503, forward strand.
GAAAATTATGATGTAAAGTCAGTTTTAAAATGATGCCTAAAACTCAATAAAATGGCAAATTTTACATTTACAAGTTTGGTTACATCTAAAGTCACATTTATTTGATGTTACAATAAAATAGTTCAATTTTCAGAACCAGCCAGCTAGCCAGAGTAATTTAAGTAATTTACAAGATATTTCTGTTTAGTGGAACCAAATAAAAAAGAAAATCGCATACAGTAAGAAGACATGCAGATGAGACTTGATGCTGGGCTTTAAAAGAAAACCCTTGAATGCTGGGTTGTATCTAAAAGGAAAGTAAAAACTTCCTTTTGATGAACCATTTGCTCAGTATTTCACATGTGTACTTGCAAGAGATATATACATGCTAATCTCTCATCAAGACTCTTCCATTTCAACCAAGATTTCAAATACAACTTTCTCCACGTCTTTCAAACTCTGTCTGAAGAGCTGAGCGTGTTGCCATGACACTTCACCCTCTCCCCCTGTGAGCTCCGCCTCCACAATCAGCTCTTTGCCTCCGGACAGACTTGAAGAGGAGTGCAGTTCACCATCTGTGAAAACAAACCGATTACTAATATTATAATCAAGCTTAATTACTGGCAATCATGTTACATTTAAAAACCCATTTCAGAAATGAGCTCTTGAAGCACAGAGAGCAGTGATTCAACCTGATACATAAAGCACAGAGCTGATGCATCAAACAGTGAGACTCATACCTCCAGGGAAGTCTATGGTGGTCTCGGCGGAGCGTAAACTCCAACGCACGCCGCCTGAATGGAAGGTCTGGCTGAAGGCTCGGACCGAAGCGGACTTTATCTTCATCCCTACTGGAGCGCTGTTAAATTTCCAGCTTATCCTCCCAAAGGAAGCGCCCTCTGTTCTTGCCAAATACACCTACAATCACAGAACCAGCGCTGTAATTACTGCATTTAAACACCTTTAAGATCACAGCAATAAATAACTTAAAATATATTAAAATAGTAATAACTGTGATAATATTTCACATATTACTTTTTTTTTTGATGATAAAAAAAATAAAAGCAGTCTTGGGTGAGCATTAGAAATTTCTCTCAAAAATATTGCAAGTTTTGAACAATCCCAAACTTTTGAATGGTAGTGTATTATAAATTTACTCTGCCAAAGTGAGAAAATTAAAACATCATGAATTTATAGAAAACAAAAGTATACAACTAAGCAAATTGAACAGTATTATAAATACAATTAAATATAAAATAAAAAAGAAAAGAAATGTTAGCATTATATATACCATTAACTTCAAAAATAAGTAGAACTAGACAAAACAAAATTTATCAGTAATATTGGTTATATAACGAAAGGTATTTTCTTCAAAAAATAAACAGCTAAAGAAACAAACCATCTGCCAGTCATTCTCTTCTTTCCTGAACATATTTTCTGTCCTCCAAGCACCTCTCTGCCATCCTGGGATAGTTTCTTGGCCATTGCTCACTCTGAAGTAACAGTTTTTGCTCACATTATAGCAAATGTGGAACAACTTGTTTTGCTTTTCAGATTCTGAAGGAATGAAGACACGTTCCTGTCCATCCTGGGAGAAAACATACATAAAACTAAGTTAATACACACACACACACACATATACATACATATACATACATATATATATATATATCTATCTCTGAGTCCAATGGCTTAATCACTAAAAATGAGATCTATAGACAAGCATCTCACCCCTTTAGCATCACTTGCCCCAGACTCCCCTCGAGCCACCCTCCAAGCAAGAGATCCTGAGTTGCGACCTCCCAGCTCTCCAGATGCAGGAGTCTTTGGAGAAATAAACTCTACCAGCTCCACCAGCAGTCTTTGCAACAGCTGCTGCTTCCTCTCTGCTCCTAGAGACTGCTGCCTCTACAGGTATTAAGTGGTAATGACAGTCAAATGTATTTATTTGAGGCAATGATGAAAGGAGCTGCACTTTGGATGAGGGCATGAGAAACGTACCGTAGCATTGAGACTGTTAAGTGAATGCAGCAGCCATGTCTCCTGAATCTGTGTGCGTCTGGAAAGGACCTCTGGGTGTTTACAGGAGTACCTCCATGTCACATCCACAACCTGGTCCTTAGAGAACGCCAGGATATAGGAGAGTTTCTTCCCCCAGCCGACTTCATACAGGAGAGGTTTATCGCATGTGTTTTCACAAGGGTCACAGTGTAGCCAGCGACGCTGCGACTGAGAATACACCTCCGTCCACACGTGATCTGAAAGCAGGACCAAACTGAGTGTTTCTATTAGGACTGTGCGATTTGGGGAAAAATATCAAAATGCGTTTTTTTTTTTTTTTTTTTTTGACAGAAATTGCGATTTGATTTGCGATTTTAAATTAGCAAAGTCAAGCTTCAGCTCAATATTGTCAATAATGTGCAGCACAGTATGAGTATTGTTACCCTGCTGAAAAAACAAACAAAGAAAACAATAGAAACCATCTCAGAAATTCTTAAAGTTTCCATAAAAAACATTACAAAATGTACTTTTTGTTTTGGGCATTATTCCAATAGGAATTACTGTTGTTCTATTGGTTGCCACCTGCTAGATTACATCCCACCAATAGAATGCATCAAATACCAATAGATACCATTATAGTTTACATTAAAACCAATACAATTCCCATCATAACCCTTAAACCCAATACATTTTCTATTGTGTTTTGGGAGGGGTTCTACTGTTTTTTTTTGTTTTTTTCTTTAGGGAAGGTTATAATGGTATTACTACTTTTACAGAATTACTGAATTTCACAGGAAAGATTTGTTTATTTTTTATAAATAAAGAACTGTATTTCATTAGTCAATTATTAAAGTATTATGTTACATGTACAAATATTACACGGGCTGATTTATTCATTTTTAAGTATTTGGGATTTTAAGAACAAGTGGGAAATATGCTGAATGTTTCATTTCATCCAAGTGAAATTGGCAAGCAGTTAGACTTAATTTACATTCGTTTTAAACGCGGAGCCAGGCGCGAGTGGACACAGGTTGCGCGCGTGCGTCAGGCCTCATCCATATTGCCAGATGCGCTCGTGAGAGACTTGCGGAGCAGAACCGGGCAAGTAGGGCTCGCTGCATCCTGCGGTGGACATCCAACCCTGCCCACATCCAAGTGTGACATCATATTGGTAGGTTTAGGGGTGGAGATGGGGTGGGTTTAGGGATCAGGGCGTGGAGATGGGTAGGTTTAGGTAAATGTAAGCTGGGAGGAGTTGGATCTGGATCCAACCACGCCCCCTGGATCTTGTGGGCTGCAGCGAGACGCTCCTCGAACCGGGCGCGAGATAGCGTTCATGTAGCCTACTAATAAAAACATCTAAAAATTTATTTTTTGTTCTTCAGTACTGAAAGCAGAACCGATAAGGGAGCTCTTGATATGTGTTGTGACGCAGCTCTTGCAAATGACCTTTTTTGTTCGTTGTCTGTCATTTAGAAGCTGAAGTTACATACGTTTTTCTTTAGTTTTAATTTGCCTAACTTTCGATCTGACCCTTTTTAAACGATGGGCGTTTATGCAGTTGGCTAGAGCAGTGCTGATCGGGGAGAACGGATGTGCTCAAGGCTGGCAGTCATGCATATGCTCTGGAACAGAGTAATATTGCGTCCACATCGCAGGCTTTGCGATTAGCAAATTGCAACGTCTCAAATCAAGATTTCGATTCGATTAATCGCACAGCCCTAGTTTCTATTCACAAATGATTTCATTGTGGTACAGTAATACTGTAAGATTTGTACCTGTGCTGTCCCAAATGTATCTGGCCTCAAGGCCCAAAGCTCGGCAGAGCAGCGTGAAACAGTTGGCCCATTCCCCACAACGCCCTCTTCTGGTCTCCAGAAGCTTCTCTGGGTGATTGTACCTGGGAAAGGAAAAAAAGTTAATTTGTAACTGACATGAATAAGATTGCTCTTTCAGAGTCACATGGACTACTGTTGTGGTATTATTGTCCTTTTGTCTGGAACTGGATACAGGAACAAAAAAGAGGCAATCAAACAGGTTTGCAACATTTTTGGATGAACAAAATGCTGATAGTAATGAAAAAGCTGATGTACCTTGGGAATCTATTAGAGAGGTGGCAGGTGTCACAATAGTGGTTTTCTACACGGCCTGCATCCCAGCGTCGGTCATCATTCGAGGGGGGGAGGGATCTGGAAACCTGGGTTGCACCTCCACATTGGCTACATGGCAGATTGTCCACCCAAGAAAAGAAGTCCCCTTTGAACCACTGCAACAGCTCTAGAACTAACATGTCCTCCTCACCTAGATTACATGCTGAGAGTGGAAAAACAACACATAAACATGAGTCTGGAGTCTTCATTTCATCCAAGTTCATTAATATTTTTCAAAATGTCTTTGTAAAAAAAAAACTTTTAAATGAGGGAAAGGAATTCAGCAGTCATTACTAGTTTTCAGTGGCGCATGATCCTTATTATTATTATTATTAATGCTCAAAACAAGCGTGCTAATTAATATTTTTAACTTTTGTAACAAATGTTTTTACTGTCACTTTTGTTCAATTTAATGCATCTTTGATAAATAAACTATTTAAAATTATCTTTTTACATTTTCTAAAGAATATTAAAATGTGCTTATATTACACTCTCAAATTCATGTAAAATGATATGATGTTTTGCTAACCTGCTTCTGCATCCTTGGCTTGTTTCAAGCATTCTTTAGCCCTGGATCTGAGCAGTTCGTGGGGTACGCAGTTTAGAGCCTTCTGCTGCAACTCAGGGCTCTCGTATATCAACACATGCTGGAAGTTTGACTGCAGAGTCTTAAGAAATGTCACGCTGCTCGACTAAAATACCAGAAAACAAAAACAGGAAGGAGAAATGCTAGAACCAAACAACTTATTTTCCATATTATTAATTTGAACTGTTTTAACTGGTAGTGTGGAAAGCTTCAGCTATAAACTGAAAATCTAATTTATGATACCATCCTTAAAACGAACACAAAAAAAGGACAGAGGGAAACCGAAATAGGACTGAGAATTAGGAAGAAAAAAGACTTGCGTTGAATGGCAGAGCAGCTGGTGCAGGTGTAGTGACAGCGGAGGAAGAAGAAGCAGCGCCTGCAGACGAAGCGGAGGGCAGTGGTGGTGGAGGAGGACTTGGAGGAACTCTGGCACTTTGTTGGCTGGATGCAGCTTTGCTTACACCAACTCTCTGGTCCCTTTCAGCAGCAATTGTCTCCCGCACCTGCCTCAGCCTCTCCACAGATGCAGACTTCGGAAACACCAGGTGGGTTTCAGCCTAACGTGGACACATACAAAAAGCAAATCTGACATGTTATGAAGTTTTTAAGCCATAAAGGTGTAGATCTATGTATCTATATGCATGTGTGTGTGTGTGTGTGTACATGGTCATATGCAGGGTACCAACCTCCTCAAATCCCATCTCAAAGAGACATTCAATGGCTCCTTTGACAGGTAGGAGCTTGGTGGAAAATGTTGGATTTCCGATTCGTATTGATCTGTATTTATCCTCATTTGGGTTTCTACAAAAAACATACTCTAGATCAAACTAGAAACTGAAATAATGCGTAGTCTAGAGCTTGCGTACAATATGACTAATGTAGAAAAGGGAATTCAAAAAACAAGATGGTTTACTGATGGACAGTATGCCTACTTATAGAAGAGACTGTCATTTCCAGCAATCAGGCGTAACAACATTCCCCGGCATTCTCCGAACAATTCACTTACCTAAGAATATTGTCCGCGTATGTAATGAGCAATTTAGAAACATCCAGAAACACTTCTGTGGGATTTTCACACAAAGCAGTGACTCCTTGAGAGCCAGACATGATTATTTATTTAACTTCTACAGCAAATACATCCGTGAGAGGACACGTAACCTGCTTCTACTCAAAGTTGCGAATTCATAGCTGTCCCTTTTGTGCCTGGTACGTATATTCCAGGAAGAAATATTGTCAGTTATGTTAATTTGCTGTTTAATTTTCCATATAACTATAAAATATACAAATAACTTTAAACATATTTTAGAAAAATGTTTTGACACAGCTGAGCCGTCGGCATGAAATCATATATAGACAGGCGACCCCAGAGCCCTAAGCAAACGACTTTAGAAATGATGGCATAATAAAAGTCTTTTAAAAGTGCTTATCACGTCAACCAAATTTTTATGCGTCTGCTATTTTATTATCATTTTATTAACTTACTGTTGTTACAATGTGTTTGAGATCAAAACACAAGATAAGGCGTACATTTCACGTGATAGACATATAATATACAATACAATAATTATCAAAATTGTATAATACATTGCTCTAAAAATAAAATGTTTTAAAAAATATATATAAAATATTGCTATAGTTAATAAATACAAAACAAATGTAGAGAGAATAAAAATTAAATACACAGAAAATCTAACACTGAGATTGTGCAAATAAAATACGTAGCTATATAGATGTGAATGAGCAAAAGAATGAACGGATTGAATTGTGTTGTCTATTGATCAGACATTAATGTTAAATATTTCATAATAATGATACACGCCCTGTTTGTTTGTTTTGCTTTTACATTCATGCTTCAACATTGTTTGAGGTTTAAAAAAATGAGTTCGAAAAAAGTCATTTAATTTAATGTGTAAATCCATTATGTCTATAATATTATTAATTTTATATTACTATGAATATTAAATATTTATTTTTAAGTTTTAGTAATATACTTTTTGTTTGCATGATTTAAAATCATTTATAATTCATCAAACTATAAAGTAACATTTGTCTTTTGTCTATTTATGTTCATATGCATATAATTGTAATAATAATAAAAAAATCTTAGCAAGCATCGATTGTGAACTCATTTCGTAAGGCCAAAAAAAATCGTCCAGTTTAACAACATCTGAATCTGTTTCGCCTGCTCTCCTAAAACTGATCTCAGATCTGCCGGGAACCCTTTCATCGCTGCTTCTTGTTCCGGCCAATAAGGCGCGAAGTTACCCCGCCCAGGTAGTGTTGCCATCACACTGAGGTGGTCATTTGTAAGTTTAAAAATAACATTTACAGCAAGAATATTTTAAAAACGACATTATCCAGAATACTTATTTAATGATACAGTCGTACACGTTCGTTTAACTTTGTGATAAAACTGTTAATTTCCAATGTTTGTTTGCAGATTCGGCTACACGTGGAAATCTGTCTTTTCAAACTTGCACAGGATCTTTCCCACGGCGAAAAACAATGGCAGAAAAACCGATTTGGGAGCGAATCGGCAGTGGATTCGTGCAACACTATTATCAGCAGTTTGATACAGACCGAGTGAAGCTCGCCGACCTGTATGTAAGTGGATTATTGCGAGTATAAATGACAATCAGTGAACGCTTGATGAGCCCCCCATTATGTTGTTTTTATCTGTCTTTGTGTTTTAGCTGTAAAATATCGTGTTTATTTTTTTAGCACCTCATTCTATGCCTGATATGATTGTGGTAAGTTATTACTTTTTTCTCCTCTAACGTTAGACCGATGCTTCCTGTATGACATGGGAAGGAGAGGGATTTCAAGGGAAGAATGCAATCATGACCAAATTAAGTGTAAGTTAGCATATTTTACACCTGTCATTGCTGTCATATACACTTTGTCTTCCTTACAGAATGTGCCTGTTTGCAGAGCCTTCCCTTTCAAACTATTCAGCACATCATCACCGCTCAGGACCATCACCCCACTCCAGACAGCTGTGTCATGAGCATGGTCACGGGTCAGCTCAAAGTAAGACTGCATTTATGAAAACAGTTCTGTTTCATCAGACAGCTGTCAGAATTAGTTGATTTATGCATTTTGGTCAAAGAAATCAGTGCTTTGCTGTTATATGTGTTAAAGGAATAGTTCATCCAAAAATGAAAATCTTCTGAAAATGTTCTCACCCTCAGGCCATCCAAAATGTAGATAAGTTTGTTTCTTCAGTGGAACAGATTTGGAGAAATTTAGCATGACACTTGCTCACCAGTGGATTCTCTGCAGTGAATGGGTGCCGTCAGAATGAGAGTCCAAACAGCTGATAAAAACATTACAATAATCCACACGTCTCCAGTCCATCAATTAATGTCTTGTGAAGTAAAATTCTGTGTGTTTGTAAGAAACAAATCCATTATTAAGACCCTTAATGATGAAGAATAGTCATCTATCCACAATATTGCTTTCTCCAGTAAATCAATTCTTAAATTATGTACAGATCAGGCACTGTTTACAAGTACAAAATTGTTCTAAACAAATATGTTAGTGGGTTTTGATGTGAGAGGACAACAGGGGGTGGACTTTTTCACTAGAGGAAACATTATTATTGATTATGGACTGGTATTTTGGCCAGAAGCAACAATTTCAAGTAAATTTTTCTCAACATAAATTGATTGACAAGAAGAATTATTTGTGGATTATCGTAATGTTTTATCAGCTTTGGACTCTCATACTGTCGGCACCCATTTACTGCTGTAGATCCATTGGTGAGCAAGTAATGTTACATTTCTGAAAATATGTTCTGATTAATAAACAAAATCATCTACATCTTTGAGTAAATTTTCAGCAAATTGTTATGTTTGGGTGAGCTACTCCTTTTTAATTTGACTGTAAAATAACACAAACATTAATATTATTCTTGTATATTTTTACAGGCTGATCAAGACCAAGTTATGGGTTTTCAGCAAGTCTTCTTGCTGAAGAATGTAGATAACAAATGGGTCTGCACCAACGACATGTTCCGATTAGCTCTTCATAACTTTGGAGCATAGTATGTATAGTATTTGCAGTCCATGCAACTTTTGTATCTGGAGTATGGTTTCCCATTTCACACTCCAAACTGATTTTGTCCTATTTTGCCAAGGGTCTTGAAGGTTCATGATCATCTCCAGATAAGAAAAAGACATGTTAAAAACAACTGATTATAATAATCATAATTTGTATGTTGTGGCATTCACTGTTTGAAAATAACTTGCATTTGATAATAAATCTCATGTTAGTACAGTCAATCTTTGATTTCCTTTGCTTCATTCTTTGGTAAAATGTCTTGGTTACTGATTTATGACCATCTAAATAATAAAAGCAGTGCAGACAAAAACATCTGTTAATCAAACAGTTCTGGTAATGGGGGCTGATTGGTCAATACAGTACAGTCAAGAGAAGTGGTTTATTGTCATTTCTGCGTTGTCTGCCAGAGGAATAAACAAAATACAGTATCTGTGGAAACATTTAACATACAATAGTCTCAAGACCAGCAATTTCAATTTCAAATACGTACAAGATAAATACACTACGAAGTGTCTTTTCACCTAGCTGCTGCGTATATCACTGCACCGCACCCATAGAGGGCGTTTGTGTTTTGAGTTATGTGGTCAGTTTGCGATATTTAGTTCAATTGTTTGTCAAATGTTGTTTTGCAGAACTGTATTCTGATACACAACAAAATATGAAACTTCTTCACATGCTTGTATTCTCAAGCTCAATCATATTAGTAAAAGTGAACGAAGCACATGTAGTGTGGCTACGCCATTTTATTGATGCACTATAACTTGTAGTGAAAGAATGACATTTGAATTTAACATTTTAATGAAAATTTGCTTCCATAATTTAACCTACTCAGAAAAATATATTTGTTCTTCGAACAACATTTTCTAAAACACTAAAAATGAAAATTATATCACGTCTAACAAAAAATCGCAGAACTTACTAGGTTAGCACTATTGTAGCTACTAGGAAATCAAAAAATCCTCAAGATTTTATAAGAAAGCCACTTGGGCCTGACAACCCTTAGATAACTGCACACCAAATTTCTGATATAAAAAACATTTTGTGAACTAATTTAATAAAAAGGTGCAACATCGTTACGAAACGTACAACGCATGTTACGATGACGGCAATCAGAATTTGAAACAAAATCGGGTCATTGAATAAAAAAATTCCCACGATTGCTGAAATTTGCATTATTTATAAAAATATTCACATTGGATTGTCTCGGAATTTTAAATTTAAAAAATGCGAACAAAATTGTTGTGATTAAACATTCGATAAAACAAAAAAACTTTCACATGTATTGTCTAAGGTAACTTTTTGTCATACAATAAAAAAAAACAAGTAAATTTCCAAAAAAAAATCATGCACCGTCACTGCAAGTAGCTATAACCCGTTTTTTCATATGCCTTTGCTAGTGTAAATTACTTGTTACCCATTGGATGAAGACTAGTGGTGTGATATGACTTCAGCGACAAGACCCCTCCCATCTTGTGCTGTTGCTCAGCAACCAACTGACTGTTCAAGGTGCCATCTAGTGGCTATGCTGTGAATTACAAGTAAGTGCGCCCCCTCGTGACCAGACCACATCTAAGAAAATGCCTCATTATGATGAATATTTGAAAGACTGAAACTGTAACCACCACAATAGTAGGTCCAACTTAAAAGTTAGACATGCCACCCCACGTGATTACCACTGAAAACCAGCAGGAGTGATATATAAGAGAGTTTTCCCATTCCAAGCGAACTTAAATGCGATTGGCCAGGCACGAAGTATGATAATTATGCCCTGACGTCACTTCCCAGTTGTTCAATGCGCCATTTTCTCGAGTCTAAACGGCAAGCACAATAAATGAGTCATACTTGCAAATAATAATAAATACTCTTTATTGCTGGTTTCCATAGTTGAGAGCGCAGAGTTATTGTTTCAACATCCTACACCGCTTCCGTATCTTCTCTCATCGGTTTTGGCAAGCACGCGGATTGGTGAAAGTAGCTAAATCCCCTCCCTGAGTCGGTGTGGCGCTGAAAAAAGGTAATGTCCTCACAATTAGATAGCAGTGGGCACATTAGCTTTTGCGTTCAGTTGTTGCGGGTTCGGTATGATCAGGAAGTAGAACGAAGCCCATCAGCTGAGAGCTGCGAAGAGGTTACTTTATGACATCACTGCGTTATTTAGAATCGCGCGTTCTTGAATAGAATCACTTGTTTTGCGAATTCTTATTGATGCGGGGCGCTTGATGCGTTCTGTTTGGCTAGTTTAGAGTTACGTTGGACTATTGTTTCGATCATTTCGTGTGTTTTGGCGGGTGTGGATCTGTTTGGTCAGCGGTCGCAGTTGATGCTTGCAATAAATTAATAATTACAGCTTGAATTAGATATGCATTTAGGCGCTCACAAGCTTTGATAATGTACATGTGTGCAGTCAGAAAATGTTGCATTTGTCTGATGCAGGGCTGTGACATTGTCTTTTGTTCACAATATCTGTTATTGCAATGAGTACATTTAGCATGCAAATACAGCATGTCTGTTTCCGACATTGACGAATACCGAGTTGTAGAAATTACACGAGGGAGATCTCCATGCGAGTGAGATGTATTATTTGCTGTAGTGCTGAATTCATCAGATTGTGGTGTTATCATAATCACTGCACGTGCAACAGGCAAAGATGAGAAGCACCTATGACCCATTAAGAACATCAGAACCCCTTTCACAAAAAATAAAAGAATCCAATTTTACCTAAAGATAATGAAGCACTATTAATGTTAATCTTTTACAATTTTTCATGACAAATTCTCTCCCAAATTTTTATTAATGGCAAATTTTTATAAATAATTTGAATAGAGTAATGAAGATGTGATAACCATCCATGGTCAGAAATTAATCAGGTCAAAAGTGACAAACTTCCTTTGATATTTTATTTTGGATAAAACAGACAAGATTCATATTTATTCAGAGTGAAAAAAATAATTTAAACAATTAAGATATATTAAGCTATAATTAAGCCATGTATTCTATAATAAAGAATACATGGAAATCATAGGAAATTCTCTCTCTCATACACACACACACACACACACACACACACACGTGAGAGGGAGAACACATGTAACTTTCATAGAAATGTCACTTTTTCGTTACCACAACTAGATATTTAGAGTGTGGTTTCATGTATACTATATAATTTACTAGTATGTTAATAATTTTTATATAAAGTTGCATTTTGTAGTATAGAAATAGACATTGTTAAAACTCTGGAAACCCTTAAAAGAATATGCGCATGCGTATAAATGAATGCAGTCATAAACAAACTGTAATAATGTATACTAATGTAACAGATTAGTGACTGCATTGTAATGTAGTCTTGTTTTGGGTTCCTCTAAGGATTTATGCAAGTGTTAATCTCTAATTTTGATTTACTTAAGATTTTATAGCAAAGGTTTTATGCTTCGTTCACAGGTGCTCACTCTTTTGTTTTGTTTTTTATTTATTCAAATCTGAATTAAATGACCAGACTGTTATTTTAAAAGGAATTTATTTGGATCCGTTGCACGGACACTGTATTCAGTATCCAGTATATCTCTGTTGGCTTCCATGGTAATGATGAGGGTGTCAGGATGATACCCAATGAGTTATTACAAAAACTGAGAGCGGATTTAGAATGGGCACTAGGGACATGTTTCTACCAATTTTCAGAGACTACATAATTGTCTCTTAACAATAATTTTGACAAAACAGTTAAAACATGTTTATGTATAACCACTGTTGGTTGGTTTCCTTTGGTTTTTATATATGGAGTCCAGGTAGACATGTTTTTCCAAAAAAATGAATGGAATGGTTTTGTTCATATTGAATTTTGTGTTTTCTATTCAGTCTGTAAAAACTTAAATAATGCGAGTTAGTGATGGCAAACAATTCATTTTTTTTTTTTTAAATCTGTGTGTCTGAGTTAAAAGTGATTGGCTAAAGTGTTGTGTGACATACACCTAGACATGCCACTGAACATTTATTCTAGTATTGCATAATTGTTATATAATTTAAAGGTTGGTAAATAAATCAAAGTAAAAATGTCAAAATAATGACATCATCCAAATGGAAACCAAAGTGATTCTCTTTCAGGTGTTGGACCATGTACCAGTTTCCAGTCAGAGGGTTGGAGAAGATCCGCAGAACAAGACGAAAAGTGAAAAACATTCTTGGAGAATTTGGACTTGAAGAATGTCTTAATTTGGGCCAGGTGTGTTTGTTTTACAATGTACAAATAAAAATAAAATGGACTATAACTGAAATCCCATGTCCATGTGTATCAAAATAGCCTTTTAATTGAAATGTTTTTAGATTTGAAATGTTATTTCTCTTTTTTGTTTATCAGGAACTCCAGGACTTTTACCCGGGAGACAATGTTTTTGATGCCACAGACTGGCCCAGTTTATCTGAGGGGTTTGACGGACGGTGGAAAAAGAAGGTGAACTTAAAATGTTGCTTTAGTAAATTAGTTTCACTTAGAAAAAACTGTTTAAATAATGAGAATCTGTAAATACTGAGTGGCAACTGACTAAATTCTAACCAAGCATTTTCAATCCTTAGTGGGAATATCGGACACGAGGGTTGTGTTGCACCTTATGCGAATTCTCTACAAGGTCCTGGCATGCCTACAAAACCCATGTTCAGCGCTACCATGATGAGGAAGAGCGTCTGTGCAAGCTTTCAGCATGCACTTCTTGCCCATTTATAGCCAACCCCAGAGTGGTCTCCAGGCACCTCAAATTGTTCCACGTTGAGGACACAAAGTTAGAAACTCCGACTGTCCCGCAGCTGCCTCCAAGGGCTGTGAACGGCACCACGTTTCAGTGCCGAAGATGCCATATTCAAGATACTCTTTTGTATAGCGTGAAAAAGCATGTTCTTCTTTATCACTACACTTCCACATTGAATAAATATGCTGGGCAGAGATCAGAGCGGGAACTTGTGGCCCTAGGAGACAGGTGTCAGAAATTCTACTGCAAAAAGTGTTACGTATCAGCTGAGACATCTGAACACTTGCTGTATCATCTTCTAACCTCAGAAAAGCACAAGGAACTAGATGTTCATATCAGAGCTCTAATTTTTGAAACAGAAAGCACGAAACAGTACCCTGCTCTAGCACCAAAAACACAAAGCACTCCTGCTGCGTTGATGATGAAAGATCAGCCAGCATTGACTTCTGCACTGGCCGCAGGCGGAATTAAAGGACCGGAAAGTGGTGGTCCTGCAATCATTGCTGCCCCAGGAAGCAGCCAGGCGTTTCTCCCAACTCAAGCTTCTGCTCTGGTTCAACTTGCAAGCGCTGAGGCTAAGGGTTTACTGAGGCCTGGAGTCCCACTGGCTTTTCAGAACACCCAAATTACCAGACCTGCCGTGCCTCCTGCTCCTAGCGGCATTCCTCCCAACCCGGTGTCTGTCACAGTGGGCCTACCTAGTCAGCCACAACTGCAACCTGTTTCCCGCCAAATTGTCTTACCACCAGGTGTTCGCCTTAATGTACCTGCTGTTAGGCCACCGGCACCTCAGTCCCTCGCTGCTAATCCTAGAATGCCCGTACATCAACCCGCTTCTGGAGGAACCATGATAACCTCTCAATCACTTCTGAGCCATTTGGTCCCCACTGGCAACAAAGTCGATGGCTTGCCCACCTACACTCTCGCACCTTTGCAGGTCCTGTCGGTCCAAGGAAATAACTCCCAAGGAGTCAGCAAACCACCCTTGCCGGCATCCCAGAACAACCTACCTGTTCAGCAAAACAAACCAAACACCTCTGTGCCAGCCCCCAAGCAAACCAAGAAGTGGATCACGTGTCCTATTTGTAATGAGCTCTTCCCGTCTGATATTTACGAGTCCCATCCAGAAGTTCACAAAGAGGCAGCTAAAATGCCCAAGATTGGTCTAGCTGCTCGTGCTCCATTTTTGAAAAAGATGCCTGACAAGACGGTGAAATGCCTGACGTGCAAGATCTTGATTTCAGAAAAGGGAGTTTTTGAACACCTGCTTCATGGCATGAACTGCTTGTTCTGTTCCGGGCTCTTCTACTCCATCAAGCAGCTTGTCGACCATATCCAGAAGGAACATAATGTGAACCGAAAGAGCAACTGTGACTTCATGAGGCGCGAATACCGACTTTATACTGATGATTCTGGGAATCTGCTTTTCCCTTACTTCGACATCAGGACCACGGCTCCTAAACTAATTATGGGTGAGAAGGAGCTCAATCTTGCATTGGTCACAAGCTCCCTCGATCTGATCTTTGTGAAGATGTTGCCCAACAATCCTCTGGCTATGGGCAAGCTGTCCACACCGTGCAACATGCCCACACCTAATCCTGACAGCACGGAGTGCCCCTTCTGTTCAGAGAAGCTTCTGAACAAGGAATGCTATCAAATGCACCTCAAAGAGAAGCATTTCATTGTGCCCACTCTGCATGCTATACTTAAAACCCCATCATACCGATGCCTCTACTGTGGTGGTGTGTACACTGGGAAAACCACTACCAAGGCCATCATTGTCCACTTGGCTAAATGTCGCAGTGCACCGAAGAGTCTCAAGGATAGTGATAAACTGAATTTAGGATTAGCTGTTACTCCCAGAGCAAACCGAGCAGTTGTGTCATACCCAGCTCATCCAAAACAAATCACTGGTCCAACCCCAACTCCAGTTCAAGCCTCTGTTCCTGCCACACAGCCACCAGAAACAGAAGCAGAGATGCAGAGCAAGTTGCGCCTGGAAATAGCCTTCAGGGAAGCTATGGAGGCAAATAGGAGAGAGCGGGAGGAGCGAATGGCAAGGAAGAGGAAACTCGAGCGAGATAGGTTGGCTGGTCTGTCTGTCCCCACACCTGAAGTAGTAATCGATCCTTCCGTACAGTTAGCATTGGATCCTACCGGAATGGAGCTGTCCACCTTTGAAGAACGTCGTGAGTTTGTCAATAAGTACTTTAATACTCAGCCTTACCCGCTTAAGAAGGAGATCCTTGCCCTGAGTAGCCGTTTGCTGCTTAACAAAACTGACATTGCTTGCCAGATTAGCTCAAAGCGTACCAGATGTCTGAAGAACATGCAGAAAACTAAGGCTGTGGTACTTTTAGGCTTCAATATGGCAGAGTTGATGAAATTGAAGCATAATCTCCTCGTCCCAGAGATTGAGCCAGAGAAGTTGACCACCGTGACGGATACAGAGGACCTCCAAGAGTAGATTCCCATTACTAATAAAGACAAGGAAGCCTTGAAGGCAAATTGTACTGAGAGCCTATATAACGTTTCGTGTTCCTTGAAACAATGCAAAATGTGTTCCATTCTCACCAAAACTAGTGTTTGAGAGAATTTGAGAGACTGAAAAAAGTGAAAATGTTTGATTTTTGGCTGCTGTTCATAAATGTGTGTTTGAATACTTTTGTTTTGTTTCATATTAACCATTTTAAAGTATACATCCATTACTTTTCATTGAGGCATCACTTTAAGCAAGGTTCATGTTAAATTAGATGTTTGTAGCCCATTTATAGTTGTAGGGTTGAAAATGTTTGTGTGAAATATAGTTTTCATATTTGCCAAATGTTATGAACTCTTTTTTTTTTGTGACATTCTTTATATATTTGTTGGAATGTAAGAGTTTATGAAGTTTTGTTTTAGACCATGTATCTTTCTGTTAATTAATTCCATTTATTGTTAAATTTCTATTTTGCTTGCCTTATACTTTTATAAATATGGTATATTCAAATTATTGTTTTAATCAGATTTTTTGCCCAAAAAATTATCTTATAATATGAATGAATGCTGCTTACCTAAGTGACGTCCTCTTAGCTGCTACCTACTAAAGTGTACAGCTTTGCAGAGGAATTTGATTTGGTTGCAGTTCATTTCAATTGTTTAATGATTGTAAGCATCAGGATATATTGTTGACTTCCTGTTTTATTTCCTCTGTTCAGTATTCAGTATAGTGAACAACAACATCTAAGCTTACAAAATGAAAGTTGTGTAAATAAATTAGAGCATATAAAAATACAAGTTCACTTCTTTCAATTGTATGTTCATCTGTAGTAATGGCCATTTTTAAACCTTCATTATCATTATCAGAGAACAAAATGTATCGGTTAACCAGTGTGTAGTTTATTTAAACTAGTATTTCGTATTTATTTACAGTACAAAAATGGGGAAAATAAACATAACTCTATTATTGTGATCACAGATCTTATTTGAAGAACTAAAGAACTAATGTTCTTGATATTTTAAACATTTACTTGTCTTCATGCTGCCAGTTAAATTTAAAGAGTATTCTGTCAGAAGATATATGACTACAAAAACTCATCTGGATGTTTTTACTAGTAAATATATAGGTTGTTAGCATTTACGTGTCACTTTTTCTTTTTTTGGTCTGATATGGTAAGATATACAATTTCCTCCATATATTAATACACCTACATTGAACCTAAAATGTTGAAGTTAAACTATTTTGTTCCCATTTTTAATTCCCTTTTTGCTTTCTCAGGTTAATGTTAAATGGTATTAAATTAACTTAAGATTTAAATGTTACATTAGTTTTTACAAACATTACACATTCTCTAAATTAAAATAAGTTCATAATGTCAGAATACATGGTAGTTATAACAACAACAACAAAAAAGTACTTAAAAGTACTTAGCATTTTGCCATAATACTTCGAAACCATTGCTGTGCGTATTTGTGATTATTGGCAAATAAGTGAAGTCGACAACTAATTTCTTAATGACACTAGTTAATGACACTTAATTCTAATTGTTTAAACACTTGACATTTAAATATCTATAAATTTGACCTGAAAGATTTCCAGTTGGGACTTAAGTCCCTTTGTATTTCTATAGTCTTTGACGAAGCAGCTTTCTCCGATCCAGCAGAGGGCGATAATGACATCTACGCACTGTGCACTAGCCGCTGTCGTCGCACTACTTAAGATTGTTCTACATCGAATAAACTGACAACATCACTTAATCTACACGTCCAGGTTCATTTAAATTGTGAGGTAAGGATTGCATTTGCATTTAAAGTGTTTTTACTTTGTAATTGCTCTAAAATTTAATAGCTGAAAACTTCTGTTGGCGTCTGCTATTATTTTCTAGAATTCAGAGCTAACTGCTAACGAGAAACCAACGTGTGAATCGTAAACAATTAGCATCGTATCATAACGTTTGAACAGTTTATCAACAGTTTATTGCGGTTCTCAAGCAAGTGGATTTGACGACAACATCATGTGTCTTTTTTAGAAGTGTGTTTGGATATCCATCAAAATGTCGTACATGCTTCCTCATCTTCACAATGGCTGGCAAGTGGACCAGGCTATTTTATCAGAGGAAGACCGTGCGATTGTTATACGATTTGGCCACGATTGGGACCCAACTTGTATGAAAATGGATGAAGTGTTGTACAGCATCGCCGAAAAGGTATTACAGTGTACTAGTATTCAACCACCCCCGAGCTGGTGTAAATGTTTTGTTGATCTTTTATTACACCAGTGCTTTGGGAGTAAATGTGTATTAGCTTCAGTCTATCAATGTTTTACGTGTCTAATATCACGTGTTCCCTCAGGTGAAGAATTTTGCTGTCATTTATCTTGTGGATATCACAGAAGTGCCAGATTTCAACAAGATGTACGAGTTGTATGATCCTTGCACAGTCATGTTCTTTTTCAGGTAAGTCCTCAAGCTGTATAATAACTACAGACAGTCAGTTTACCCATTGTGTTCAGACAAGTCAGTCAGCATTTCAACATATGATTATTTATTCAAAGGGGTACTCAACCCAAAAATGAAATTTCTCCCATTATTTACTCTCTCATGCCGTCCCAGATATACCGATTGAATGATTGGAAGACACACAGACTTTAAGAAAAATAATCCACGTATTACTACGCATTTTCTTTAAATAGGAAGCCCTATCATGCATAAGATAAAAGGTTTATTGGCTTGTCACGATGTGTTGAAATTTGATAGACATAAATACTGCGTGTAATTTTGCATTGACAAGATAAGTGATTGTATCTCATCAGTCTTGTGGCAAGTCTTTTGAAATGGTGCCTCACTTTCTATATCGGGTTCTATGCCACAGCTGCTGTCAGTAAAGGTTGTCAAATGTGCACTTACATAACATGTATTGTATGTGGAACATTCTAGACTTCTTGAAATGGCCTGTAGCATGAAGTGAGATGAACAAACTCAGAGTTACAGGATAAGTTTTGAGTTGGCAAAACCAAACCACTCCAATCTGGCTTTGTTGGTACCATGAAGCTGATCATCACTTTCTCTGTCAACTCATGGCTTAATGGAGCGCGTGCACATGAATATGTGACATCAGCGGTGAACAGCCAATCACAACACAGAGCAAGTGTGATTCACTTCTCGTGAGAGAGCCAGCGAGATTCAAAACTCTTTTGTTAAAGGTTTAGAGATGAAAGAATACGAGGAATTTAAACACATTTCCACTGAAGTACTTGTCCATGAAAGAGGATGCATTATCTTGCTCTATCAGTGCAGTCACAAGTGAAATTGTGAAGTTAGTTTATATAGTTTATAATATATAGTGATAGACTCAAGCATGTAAGGTCACATGTAGCCATTTTTAAAGTGTTATCTATTGATTCTACCACATTTATATTACATCATCTGTATATCTTAATATTCATTTACAAGCTCGATATAAACGTTCTCTGTCAACTCAAGTTTCAACCAGAGTTTGTGATTAACTCTGGAGCGCGTTTTCTATTGTAATATACTTTAAAATGTTATTTATTTCTGTGATCAAATCTGAATTTTCAGCATCATTACTCCAGTCTTCAGTGTAACATGATCCTTCAGAAATCATTCTAATATGCTGATTTATAATCAATGTTGGAAACCGTTGTGCTGCTTCATACTTTTTTGGGACCTGTGTTTTGTTTTTTTTAGGATTCTGATGTAATAAAAAGTTAAAAAGAACAGCATTTATTTAAATAAACTTTGTTGCAGTATACAATGCTATTCAAAAGTTTGGGGTAAGTACATTATTAATTTCTTAAAAAAAAAAAAAAAAAGAACTTTTATTCAGGAGGGATTTGTTAAATGAATAAAAAGTCATAGTAAAGACTTGCATTGTTAGAAAAGATTTCTATTTTGAACAAATGCTGCTCTTTTTAACTTTGTATTCATCAAAGAAAAAAGTATCACATGTTCCAAAAAACAATATGAAGCAGCACAACAGATTCAACACTCATAATAAATCAGCATATTAGAATGATTTCTGAAGGATCATGTGACACTGAAGACTGGAGTTATGATGCTGAATATTCAGCGCTGTCAAAAAAATAAATTCTATTTAAAGTATATTAAAATAGGAAACCGGTACTAGAAATTGCAATAAGACTTTTTTTTTTTCTGTATTATTGATCATTCATATATATATATATATATATATATATATATATATATATATATACACACACACACAGACAGTGCCCTCCATAAGTATTGGAACAGTAAAGAAAAGAAAATTGCTCTGTTGACTGTGGAGTCAAGACATTTACAAATATGATTAAAAGATGAATATGAGACAAAACTACAGAATGTCACATTTTATTATTGGGTGATTCAACACAAAGATGTTTTACCAGCTAAGAAGTTCAGCACTTTTAGAGTTTCATCCCTCTATCTGATGTGAGCATAAGTATTGGAGCAGTTGCCTCACAGGTCTTTCTAAGTGATCAGCTGTGTCCTGTTGCATTAATTCTTCAGATATTAAAAGCAGGGGATGTGTCGTATCAGTTATATCCATTACTTCTGCATTCTGAATCTTGCAATAGATGATGACGCACACAAATCAGGATGAAGACAAGGGAGAGAAAAGCAAGCAATTTGGATGATAAAAGAAAAGAGGAAGCCAATTAGAGCTATAGCAAAAACAAAGGGCATGGAGAAATCAAGAGTTTGGAAACCACCAGCAACCAACAACGACCTGATCAGCTGAGAAAACAACAGTAGTTGATGACAGACAAATCATAAAAGCTGTGAAAATGAATCCTAAAAGACGTGTCTGTAAAATCACCAACAACTTCCAGAAAGCTGGGGTGATGCTCTGACAATGTACTGTCCTCAGGAGACTTTGACACAGAATTACAGATGCTACACAGCAAGATACAAACCTCTGAGCAGCACCAAAAATAGAAAGGCAAGATTAGAGTTTGCAAAAAAGCACAAAGGTGAACCAGAAGAGTTTTGGAACTGTTTATGGACCGCTGAGACAAAGATGAACCTTTATCTAAGTGATGGGAAAGCAAAAATTTGGAGATAAAAAGGGAACTGCAAATGATCCCAAGCATACAGCCTCATCTGTAAAGCATGGTGGAGGTGGTGTCATGGCATGGGCATGCATGGCTGTCTCTGGAACAGGCCCTCTCAACTTTACTGATGACTTAATGTATGATGACAGTAGCAGAATGAATTTGGAAGGGTACAAAACCATCTTGCCTACCAATATTCAAGAAAATGCCACCAGATTCATTGGGAAGTGCTTCATATTGCATCAGGACGAAGACCCAAAACACTCTGCCAGTTCAGTCAAGGAATTTATAAGGGCAAAGAAATGGAAAGTCTTAGATTGCCCAAGTCAATCTCCAGATTTAAATCCGATTGAACATGAATTTCACCAGCTGAAGAGGAGAGTAAAGGCAGAAACTCCCCAAAACAAGCAACAATTGGAATTGGCTGCATTAAAGGCTGGGAAAAGTATTTCAAAGGATGAGACCAAGAGTCAGGTGATGTCTATGGGTCACAGACTCACTGCTGTGATTTGTGCGCAATGGATCTGCAACTAAATAATAGCTTTTAATCTTTTATATCTGCCTTATGTTCAACTGTCCCAATACTTATGCTCACATCAATGAGTGGGATGAACTCTAAAAGTGCTGTTCTTTTTATTTGGTAAAACATATGTTGAAACGGCTAATAATAAAATGTGACATTCTGTATTTTTGTCTCATATTCATCTTTTAATCATATTTGTAAATGTCTTGACTCCACAGCTAACAGAGCAATTTTGTCTTTACTGTTCCAATACTTATGGAGGGCAGTGTGTGTGTGTGTGTGTATATATATATATATTTTTTTTTATAAATGCAAATCTTAAAATGAATTACCATTTCATATAATAATTATATGACTATACAGTATTATTAATTATAAACAATTAATATAATAAAAATATAATATATAAGTAGCTGCAAAGTCGGGCAATTTTTCTCTAAAATTCTTTGACTGTAACCTGCTTTAATTTGGAGCACAAGATAAGGGGGATTGGCTTCATTGCATTAGATGTCACTTTGCTCACAGCTGATTGGTCCAGTTTGGGTTTGCAATCTCTAACCCAGAATAAAACCTGCTCACAAGCAGGGTATCTATGTAGCATAAATTACCATGGTAACGAAACCCGCTCAAAACCAATCCACCTTCTTGAGGCTGAAAACTCATAGTTTGCTCAAACTAAACGTGAACTTACCTGGGTAAAAACTGAAACCGGCTTCGTGCTACAGGCCAATGCTTTGATTTACCATTTACTTAATTCTTGTACTAGTTTAACAGTGCATATTTATGCTAATACATATTTCTGCATTTGCTCCTCTATCTCAGGAACAAGCACATCATGATCGATCTTGGCACTGGTAACAACAACAAGATAAACTGGACCATGGAAGACAAGCAGGAGATGATAGACATTGTTGAGACCGTCTACAGGGGGGCGAGAAAAGGACGAGGTCTCGTAGTGTCCCCTAAAGATTACTCAACCAAATACAGATACTGATCTCTGTGCTCTTATTTAGTCTTTGCAACTTTATTTTTTCTCATCAACATTGGACAAGATCTGAGCATTGAGCAGTATGGTCATATTTAATGGCCTTGTTTTGGATTTTCAACTTTGTTTAATTGTTACACTGTTGCAGTTATGGTCACCAGTCTTTTATAATTTTGTCCTTCTAAAAATGTCACTGAATATTAAATGGATGAATAAATATTGATTGTTTCTGCTGTTTTCTAAACTGTAACTTACCATGACAGCATTAATTATTAGGTCTATCCATATTAAACATGTCAGATTATATGTTCATTAAATATGTTCAGCTAAAAAGCTCAAGGACATACCCTAGTATGGAGACAAAAAAAAAAAAAGTGAATGGATGGTCGTGGTCAGAATTATTGGCACCCTTGGTAAATATGATCAAAGAAGGCTGTGAAAATTAATCTGCATTGTTAATCCTTTTGATCTTTTATTAAAAAAAAAAAATTAAAATCTAACCTTTCATTGGATAAGAATTTAAAATGGGGGAAATATCATTATGAAATAAATGTTTTTCTCTAATACACATTGGCCACAATTAACGGCACCCTTTTATTCAATACTTATTTTCTCCTATAATGCCTGATGAGGTTAGAGAACACCTGACAAGAGATCAGAAACCATTCCTTCATCCAGAATCTCTCCAGATCCTTCAGATTAACAGCTCCATGTTGGTGCTTCTTCTCTTCAGTTCACCCACTAATTTTCTACAGGGTTCAGGTCAGAGGACTGGAATGGCCAAAGCAGAAGCTTGGTTTTGTGCCCAGTGACCCATTTTTGTGTTGTTTTTGAGGTTTGTGTTTGGATTATTGTACGGTTGGAAGATCCAAACATGGCCCATTATAAGATTTCTAACAAAGTCAGTCACTTATTGATTTTTTATCTGTTGGTATTTGATAGAATCCATGATGCCATGTGTCTAAACAAGATGTCCAGGACCTCCAGCAGAAATATAGGCCCACAACATAAAAAATACAGCAGTATATTTCATTGTACACATGGGATACTTTTTATTCCTGTGTTCACCAAACCCATCTTGAGTGTTTGCTGCTAAAAAGCTGATTTTTTAGTTACATCTGACCATAGAAGCCAGTCCCATTTGTGACCCTGGACCACAAAACCAGTTTTTTTTTTTTTTCAAAATTTTGATTTATATGTAATCTGGATGCTGAATAAATAAGCTTTCCATTGATGTATGGTTTGTTAGGATCTGACAATATTTGGCCGAGATACAACTATTTGAAAATCTGGAATCTGTGGCTGCAAAAAAAAAATTAAATATTTAGAAAATCGCCTTTAAAGTTGTCCAAATGAAGTTCTTAGCAATGCATATTACTAATCAAAAAGGAAGTTTTAATATATTTACGGTAAGAAATTTACAAAATATCTTCATGGAACATGATCTTTACTTGATATCCTGATGATTTTTGACATAAAAGAAAAATCGATAATTTTGACCCACACAATGTATTTTTGGCTATTTCTACAAATATAACCCAGCGACTTAAGACTGGTTTTGTGGTGCAGGGTCACATTTTAAGTTCCAGTCGTGTCTGATAACTGAATATGTTTTTTGTTTTTGGATGAGCAAGGAGAATTTTTCTTGAAACCCTCCCAAACAAAGTGGTGATGTAGGTGCTGTTTGACAAATTTTTTAAGCTTTTCTGACCCCGAGATTTAACTATTTTCTGCAATTCTCCAGCTGTGGTCCTTTGGAGTCTTTAGTCACTCAAACTCGCCTTCTCACCGTGCATTAGGACGATATACAGGTGCATCTCAATAAATTAGAAAAAGTTATTTCAAAAAGTGAAACTTTCATATATTCATTGCATGTAAAGTAAAACATTTCAAAAGTTTTTTTGTTTTAATTTTGATGATTAGAGCTTACAGCTGATGAAAGTCAAAAATCAATATCTCAAAATCAATTAATGACCATCCCCACAGTATAAATTCCGGGTATCTCTTGTTCTTTGAAACCACAATAATGGAGAAGACTGCTGACACCCTCCACAAAGAGGGTAAGTCACAGAGGGTCATTACTGAAAGGTGTGGCTGTTTACAGAGTGCTGTATCAAAGCATATTAAATGCAAAGTTGACTGGAAGGAAGAATTTGGGTAGGAAAAGGTGCACAAGCAACAAGGATGACTGCAAGCTTGAGAATACTGTCAAGCAAAGCTGATTCAAACACTTGTGAGAGCTTCACAAGGAGTGGACTGAAGCTGGAGTCAGTGCATCAAGAGTCATCACGCTCAGACGTCTTCAGGAAAAGGGCTACCAAGCCACTTCTGAACCAGAGATAATGTCAGAAGCGTCTTACCTGGTCTGTGGAGAAAAAGAACTGGACTGTTGCTCAGTGGTCCAAAGTCCTCTTTTCAGATAAGTAAACTTTGCATTTCCTTTGGAAATCAAGGTCCCAGAGTATAGAGGAAGAGTGGAGAGGCACAGAATCCATGTTGCTTGAAGTCGTGAAGTGTGAAGTTTCCACAGTCAGTGATGATTTGGGCTGCCATGTCATCTGCTGGTGTTGGTCCACTGTGTTTTCTGAAGTCCACAGTCAACGCAGCCATCTACCAGGAAATTTTAGAGCACTTCATGCTTCCTTCTGCTGACAAGCTTTATGGAGATGCTGATTTTATTTTCCAGCAGGACTTGGCACCTGCCCACACTGCCAAAGGTACCAAAAGCTGGTTCAATGACCATGGTGTTACTGTGCTTGATTGGCCAGCAAATTCGCCTGACCTGAACCCCATAGAGAATCTATGGGGTATTGTCAAGAAGAAGATGAGAGACACCAGACCCAACAATGCAGATGATCTGAAGGCTGCTATCAAAGCAACCTGGGCTTCCATACCACCTCAGCAGTGCCACAAATTGATCAACTCCACGCCACGCCGAATTGAGGCAGTAATTAAAGCAAAAGGAGCCCCTACCAAGTATTGAGTACATATACAGTAATTGATGGATACTTTCCACAAGGCCAACAATTCACTAAAAATCTAATGAAGTATTCTAATTTGTTGAGATAGTGAATTGGTGGGTTTTTGTTAAATGTGAGCCTAAATCATCACAATTAAAAGAACCAAAGACTTAAACTACTTCAGTCTGTGTGCATTGAATTTATTTTCTGTGTGCACAATTTGAGTTGAATTACTGAAATAAATGAACTTTTCCATGACATTCTAATTTATTGAGATGCACCTGTATTCATATTCTGTTGATTGGAAATTCTTAATTATTGCCCTGATGGTGGAAATGGGAACTGCTCTAGCTCTTTTCTTAAAGCCACTTCACTAATTTGTGAAGCTCAATTATCTTTTGCTGCACATCAGAAATATATTCTTTGGTTTTTCTCATTGTGATGGATGATTAAGGGAATTTGGGCTTGTGTTTCCCCTCCTATTTATATTTCTGTGAAACAGGGAGCCATGGCTGGATAATTTCATGTTCATAATCACCCTGGAGTGCTCAAAATTGTGAATATGAATGGGAATATACTTCAGAGATATTTTACTCATAAGCATTTCTAGGGGTACCAATAATTGTGTCCAACGTGTATTTGAGAAAAATATTTATTTCATAATGAGATTTTCCCCCATTTTCAATTGTCTAATTTCAAGTTTAGTTTTTAGTTTTCAATTGTTTGAGCCTTCTTTGATCATATTTACCAAGGGTGCCAATAATTCTGACTACGACTGTGTGTGTGTGTGTGTGTGTGTGTGTGTGTGTGTGTGTGTGTGTGTGTGTGTGTGTGTGTGTGTGTGTGTGTGTGTGTGTGTGTGTGTGTGTGTGTGTGTGTGTGTGTGTGTGTGTGTGTGTATGTATGTATGTATGTATGTATGTATGTATATATATATATATATATATATGAAACTTTCGTAGAAACTTTGTGAAACCCCCACAGTCGTAGTCAGAAGACTGTGGGGTGGTGATGGCGCAGTGGATAAGACACATGCCTTTGGTGTGAGAGACCCGGGTTCGAATCCACTGTGAGACACCAATGTGTCCCTGAGCAAGACACTTAACCCCTAGTTGCTCCAGAGGCGTGCGACCTCTGACATATATAGCAATTGTAAGTCGCTTTGGATAAAAGCGTCAGCTAAATGAATAAATGTAAATGTAAACTTTCATATATTCTAGATTCACTACATGTAAAGTAAAACTTCAGAAGTTTTAAGTTTTTTTTTTTTTATTTTGATGTTTAGAGCTTACAGCTCATGAAAGTCAAAAATCCAGTCTCAAAATATTATAATATTTCCTAAGATCAATCAAAAAAAGGATTTGCAAAACAGAAAAGATCCAAGTTCTTTAAAGTATGTTCATTTATGCACTCAGTTCTTGGTTCCTTTAGCACAAACTCCAGCATCAGTGAGGAATGGCATGGAAGCGATAATGCTGTGGCACTGCTGAGCCAATCAAGCACAGACATATCATGGTCAGCAAACCACTTGGATTTGGTTTTGGCTCTGTGGGCAGGTGCTGATGTCCTGCTGGAAAAGGAAATCAGCATCTCCATAAAGCTTGTCAGCAGATGGAAGAATTAAGTGCTCCAAAATCTCCTGGTAGATGGCTGCATTGACTTTGGACTTGATAAAACACAATGGACCAGCACCAGCAGACGTCACGGCACCCCAAATCATCACTGACTGTGGAAACTTCACACTGGACTTCAAGCAGCTTGGATTCTGTGCCTCTCCAGTCTTCCTCCAGACTCCAGACCTTGATTTCCAAATTAAATGCAAAATTTACTTTTATCTGAAAAGAAGACTTTGGACCACTGAACAACAGTCCAGTTATTTTTCTCCTTAGCCCAGGTAAGATGCTTCTGATGTTTCTGTTTCAGAAGTGGCTTGGTAGGTGGAGGCCACTGACATTTTTTTTCTTCCCTACTCATCTTTTCTGATTGTTTTTCACTAGTTTTGCATTTGTCTAGGGTCAGTGTCACTAATGAGGCAATACTTGGACCCTACAGAGGTTGCACAATTTATATGTGATTTCAAGGGATGATTATAAAAATAATACTCTTTCTACAAACAAAAGTGTTCCAGCAACTTTGATGTGAATGCTTAACAATAACTTGTCAAAATGCCTTTACCTTGTCAATTTCCCCCAATACATAAATACAGAATTGATTGTATTGTTCATATCTGAATTTAATTAGAATATAAATGTAACTTGAAAATAAACTGCATCAAATGTCTTTTTAATGGAAGCATTTAATTGCTGGGTTGACGTCAGGCAACATTGTTGCTAAGGCCATTTTTTCTTCAAAATAAAAAAAAGTAAATAAAGTTAAAACTTTGAAATAAGGGTTGAAACCTTATTTATTATTATTATTTTTTTTAAAAGTGAGAAATACTACTTGGTTTAATGTATTATTGTCTAATGCAGTGACATTAATACATTTAAAGTGTTGCTTAAATGTGAAAATAGTTTTTGAGGCCACCAAGCCTCTTCCTCACTCAGACCTTTATTTTGAAAGCCATTCATGTGGTCTGAACTCATGAGATGCTGCTGATGGTGTTCTTCACACCACCAAGTTCAATTTTACTTAATTTGAAGACGTGTTTTTAACTTCAAACTGTTTTTGCTCGGTAAGTATGCAGTTTTTAACTATTGCAAGCTATATTTAATGAATTTCGGTGAACGACTTATGAGGCCAACTTAGGAGTTTTACTAGTAAGCGAAATATATAATTATTTATTATTATTATTATTATTAATAATAAAGTTAAAACGATGGTTGAGATTGACATTGTCGAAAGACGTTTGTGTGCTACATATTTTTAAACAACAGGTAATGTTACACTGTGTCCTGTTATATAGCTGTATAGCGCAATGTCTCTCAGCAGTTACAGAGCTGGGATTTGGGAGGAGTTTCTTTTCCTCTCTGGAAGACAAAAACTGTTATTACACGTCAATTTTCCTTTCTTTTAGGTCAGTTCTTCTGTCACTGAGTGATTGGATCACTGTGCAGCAATGTCTTACCTTCCAACTCTCTTTAAATACGTCGATGAGCACCAGGACGAGTATGTTGAGGTACTGAGATTTTCTTTACTACATTGTATTATATTATATGTCCAAAACTTGGACATATAAAAAAAATGTGTATACTTTAACCTAAGATAGTTTAGATTTTTTTTTTTTTAAATGCCCTGTTTTGTTTATTTATATATTTTCATGTGTGTTATTCAAAACGTTTGATGAGTTTACTGTTACTTGACATGAATATATTTTCTAATGGAAATCTGAATACCTTGTGTTTGA
Organism: Barbus barbus; assembly: GCF_936440315.1. Taxonomy (NCBI): domain Eukaryota; kingdom Metazoa; phylum Chordata; class Actinopteri; order Cypriniformes; family Cyprinidae; genus Barbus; species Barbus barbus. The sequence continues at coordinate 20,241,386 of NC_136747.1, forward strand.
AGCGCCTGGCAAAATGGGTTGCTGTACAGAGTGTGTCTGCCTGGCCAGAGAAACGAGGAGAAATCAAGAAGATGATGGAGATGGCAGCCAAAGACATTGAGAGACTGGGGGGAACTGTGGAGATGGTTGACATCGGCATGCAGAAGGTGTTTCGTTTTTCTTCGAAAATTACAGTTAATATGAATCTCCTGCCATGGAGTTGGAATTTTTATTTTTATGTCTGGCTTTGGAATTTTTAGTGATAACAGACTTTAGATCAAACATTACAAGCTGCTTCCTGCTTGGTGGTAATTTTTTTGGTTGACCATGTGACTGCATGTGTCGCATTGCCCTACGGCAGTGGTTTTCAAACTTGTCCTGCAAGCACCCCTGCCCTGCACATTTTGTCAGACACACCCAATTCAGGTCTTGCAGTCTCTACGAATGAGTTGAGACACTGGCATAAAGTTGGCTTGATGTTGGCTCTAAAGTTACATGCGATATTGGTATTCACTTTTCTAACTTCAATAGCATATGAGCAGAATGACCTACATTCATAAAACAAACTGTAAACTGTTCATCTAGATGTCAACTATAATTCACACCTTTTACATTTTTGATATTTAGTAAAATGAAATGTAAATCATATGCAAAAATTGCTACTTTTCACTCCCGGATGGGCTCAAACGCAAATTTAAAGTTCAATAGCATTTCAGCAGAACAACAACTGTAAACTGTTCATCTAGGTGTCCACTATAATGCACACCTTGTACATTTTTCATAGTTGACATCTAGATGAACAGTTTACAGTTTGTTTTACGACTGTAAGTCATTCTTCTCAAATGCTATTGAGCTTTTGGTTTGTTTTAATTTAGTTACCAGGCGGTGAAGAGATCCCTCTTCCTCCAATAATTCTGGGTAGACTTGGCTCAGACCCAGGCAAGAAGACTGTGTGCATTTATGGGCACTTGGATGTGCAGCCAGCCAACATTGAGGATGGCTGGGACTCGCCACCCTTCACTCTGGTGGAAAAAGACGGTATGAGTGTGCACGCATAAGTCATTGTTTTTTAAAAAAGGTGTACAGTAGCGTTCTCTTGGGGTTGAGGAGACTGATGCTAGCATCAATTTATTAATGAAGCCTTTGAGTGTATGGAAGAAACTTGTTAAGGCCAAATAAGGTTTTACAATTGATTTGCTTTTTGTGCAATACTCTGCAAGCAGTGCTCCCTTCAGGTAATATTTCACATTTGATTTGGCTGAAATTAGTCACCACTAGCATTTTTTTTTAAATGGGTTTTTTGTTCTGCTTGCATGTGGCTGTTGACACAAAAAAGGAAGAAATTTCACCGACTCAGCATGTTACATTTGTGTCCCTCCAGCCCAAAGAGATTTCAAGACAAATCCTATTGTCTCTTTTTGCTGAGATAGATCTGACGCTTGAGCGTAGCCTTGTGACCTGTCAGCTGATTCCCGTAGGGTTTTTTTTTTTTTTCAAGCTGGGACAAATGTATATTTTTCTTAAACAAAAAGAAGTATTAATTTTAGATTTGCATATCATTAAAAACAGTTAATATTTGTTGTTTTATATAGCACATTCAGATCTGCCTGTGAAATTTGCATCAATCTATATTTTTTTTCTTTTTCTGACAAAATTTCACCAATTCTGAAATTGATATGTACTGTAAAATGCTTGCTGAACTGAGATTGTAGATAGAAATTCTTTATAATCATTACAGTTTATGACATTTTATTTGACTGTGGCTCGTGCTTCATTTAATTGTCTTTAGGTAAAATGTACGGACGTGGTTCTACGGATGATAAAGGCCCTGTGTTAGCCTGGTTCAACATCATTGAGGCCTATCAGAAGATTGGACAGGTGAAAACACTGTATTTTCTTACCAATGACACCGTCTGCTTACTTATTAAGCCTGTAACACCAGTGCAAAGTCCTCATGTATTTCAAACAGTATAACCATATACGTGGATTAAGATGCTGGATGTTTAGCATTGCCTGCTTTACTCAATCTGGTTAAAGTAACTTTAAATTTAAACAATACAGAATGTAAATTTTAAAAGTGCAGCTGCCATGTGCATTTAGTGTGACCAAAACTGTGAGGAACAACTGAGCCCAACTCTGCATGTTATTGTGTTGAATATCAATTTGCATCGCATACAGTCCTCCGCTTATCCAGTGATTACCTCAGTTTCTCAATCATTATCACCTGAGTGAACTGTCACTGCTTTTAAAGTTCCTTGTTTACAGACAGCAGAACAGTCTAAAGGTTGTTTTGTGATCTTTGATCATTTTTAAAAGTCTTGTCAAGCTAATTTAATTAGATCAAATTACATTAACTGTAAGCTTAATTGTCATGTTATGCAGTGTTTCTACGATACATGACAAACACTAAAATAATTCTTATCCTTTATGACAAGTTTTAGAATATTTGGTTTCTAACGAAATACACATTTTCACAATTTATAGGAACTAATCTATAGATTTATATTGACTGTAAAAACATTTGAAGTGTTTCATTTAATGGACTTTTGCACTAAAAACTAAATGTACTTAATCACAGGAACTGCCAATCAATATAAAGTTCTGCTTTGAGGGAATGGAGGAGTCTGGATCAGAAGGATTGGACGAGCTGGTTTTCGCTCGCAAAGACTCTTTCTTTAAGGATGTGGACTACGTCTGCATTTCTGATAACTACTGGCTGGGGAAGACCAAGCCCTGCATTACCTATGGCCTGAGAGGAATCTGCTACTTCTTTGTTGAGGTAGGAGTTATTTTGTTACTTTAATGTCAAAAGAACCTAGATTTGTAGCAGTGGTATTTAAAGTTAAACTCTGACTTGCGTACATGTACTACAATTATGCATACAGCAGTTATAAAAATGAGAGAATTCAAAAGATTGAAAAAAGATGCAATGTTACTTAAACATTCTTTAATGAAAGAAAGCATTAGATCTTCGCAAAGTTTTGAGATTTTTCTCAAATCTGATTAACAAGAGCAAGTCTTATGTTTTCAGGTGGAATGCTGTGATAAAGATCTTCACTCTGGCGTGTTTGGAGGATCCGTTCATGAGGCCATGACTGACCTCATAGCTCTGATGGGTGAGATTGATGTCTACTTATCTCTTAGGTAGAAAGAGGGTCAGTAGGTTGGTCATAAAAATGTATTGCAGGGATTTCCGTGGTTGTGTTTGATTACACTGGGATATCTGTCTTTTGTCGACCTTCTTAGGTTACCTGTCATTTTCGAGCAGTTTAGCTCAACTAAAAATGTATTGGTCTTTGTTTATATACCATTATTGCTTTTGCTGTGCTTTGAAAGTGTTTAAGTATTTTGTATTTCTTAGGCTCTTTGGTGGATAACAAGGGAAAGATTGTAGTACCAGGGATGTACGACCATGTGGCTAAACTGACTGATGAAGAGAAGAAGCTCTATGAAAAGATTGAGTTTGACATGGAAGAATATGCTAAAGATGTTGGAGCAGGCAAACTGCTGCATGACACAAAGGTAAATCACCTGTCTTTTCAAATTTTCAATGTCAGCTGATGTAATTTTATGTTTCTGTTGATTCAATTTTAGGGCTTTTTTTTATTAAGTTAAACTAAACCCATATAAACAGCGGGTAAAATAAGTATTGAACATGTCACCATTTTTCCCAGTAAATATGTTTCTAAAAGTGCTGTTGATATAAAATTTTCAGTAAAAAGTCAGTAACCACCAAAGTAATCCATACATACAAATAATTTCAGAAATTAAGTTATGTGTAATAAAATGGAATGACACAGGGGAAAAAGTATTGAACTACTGAAATGTATTTAATACTTTGTACAAATGCCTTTGTTGGTAATGACAGCTTCAAGACGCTTCCTGTATGGAGAAACTAGTCGCATGCATTGCTCGGATGTGATTTTGGCCCATTCTTCCACAGAGTCTTCAAATCTTGAAAGTTCTGTGGGCCTCTTCGATGAACTCTCGATGAACTCTTCTGATCTTTATTTCTTATTTTTATTGGATTCAAGTCAGGTGATTGGCTGGGCCATTCTAGCAGCTTTTATTTCTCTGAAACCAATCGAGAGTTTCCTTGGCTGTGTTTGGGATAATTGTCCTGCTGAAATGTCCACCCTTGTTTCATCTTCATCATCCTGGTACTGTAGGTGTTGGGACTGAACCAGCTAATATTAATTTCCAATGACTAGGGGCAGTGACCAATTTGATTGCTTTCTAATTACTGATAGATTTCAGCTGGTGTCTTGGCTTTCCATGCCTTTTTGCACCTCCATTTCTCATTCCATTTTATTACACAAAACTTAATTTCTGAACTTATTTTTGTTTTATTTGTATATATGGATTACTTGGTTTGTCACCGACATCTGGTAAAAAAATGGTGACTTGTTCAATACTCACTTTACCTGGTGTGTGTGTGTGTGTGTGTGTGTGTATATATATATATATATATATATATATATATATATATATATATATATATATATAAATAACTTATTTTATTTCAGCTAACTGCCAATTGCAACGTTTCCCATTTTGTTTAGCTTAAATTGAAGTACTAACATAACTAAATCTAAATAAACTAAAAACTATATAGACAAAAATTTCAACTCAAATAAAAAGAAAACAAAAAAGATAAAAATAAAATCTAATTCAAAATAATAACAAAAATATAATAGTATGTTAATGATAGTAAAATAACACTAACTCAAATAGGGGTGTTAATTGATTAAAATTAATTTATTATAAACTATTGTGATGATGCTTTAAAAAAAAAAAAAGGCTTTTAAAAAATGGCTTTTTTTAATCATGCTGCCGACATTTATATAAATTCATGTTTTATGTTCGGTGATATGTATAAATAATACACTGGTTTATTGTGCAGGAGCAAATTCTGATGCATCGTTGGAGATACCCATCCCTTTCTTTGCATGGCATAGAGGGAGCTTTCTCTGAGGCAGGAGCCAAAACTGTCATTCCCCGCAAGGTCATTGGCAAGTTCTCTATCCGCCTAGTCCCTGATATGGATCCAAAAGTGGTGGAGAAACAGGTTTGAAGTTACTTTATCTTATCCAACTTCAAAGAGTCATCTACATACTTTACAGACATGACTGTTGTGCTACAGACATGCTTGTGCTCACATCTTATCTTATAGGTAATTACCCATGTGGAGAAGAAGTTTGCAGAATTGCAAACTCCCAACAAACTGAAAGTGTACATGGGACATGGAGCCAAGGCCTGGGTGTCTGACTTTAACCATCCTCACTACATGGCTGGCAGAAAGGCCATGAAGACTGGTAAGACACAACATCTGGTTATGACTGTAGATACAAGATTGTTGATCTAATTCCAGTCTACGTTGACATGAAATACCAGTAGTTCACATATCTACCAGTTTGATATAATATCCATTTCAATCTATTTAAATTTCAGTTTGACTTACTATTATGAATGCCTTTTATTTTTTAAAGCAAAAAAGGTTAATTAATTAAAATTAATTTTATTAATTGATATACTACATGCAATTTTTGAAAACTGACAAATTAATTCTTAAAAGTATTACAACTAGTGATGGCAAAAATGGGATTAATATAGATAATATAAAAAAAAAAAAGCATGAAGAAATGTCCAATTACAGCACCTAAAACACTTTCCCTCACATTCATATACATTTGAAACTAATTTTGACATTGATTTTAATAAAGACCATAGATATTTAAATGCATCAACTACGCATGCATGATATTTACATAATATTGGTGGAAGTGTGTCGATTTTTCAATACATATTGATACTGAAATATCTATAATAAGTTTTTATACTCTTTTCTCACAGCATCGATACACTGATACCAGCTGTGCTTTCTTGCACTCTCTTCTCTCTGACAGAGAGTAATGAGAAATATTTATAAACCTGTTGTTCAACGAAATGCACAATAACATATTTGACTTTTTACTGATTTTGCCTTGATGAGTCTGTCTTGTCAAACCAACAATGTGGCCTTTTTCCTTCTGATTCCTTCTAAACGCAGTTAATTTGTGGTTTAATGTAATTCTGTATCTTTCCCTGATGTTAGTATTTGGCGTGGAGCCTGACCTGACTCGTGAGGGAGGAAGTATCCCAGTGACTCTAACCTTCCAAGAAGCAACCGGCCAGAATGTCATGTTGCTGCCTGTCGGTTCTTCTGACGACGGGGCTCACTCACAAAATGAGAAACTCAACAGGTAATGTTTACGCATAGCTACATCTTGTTATTTAGGTGTGGCTGCGAAACTGCAAATGCATATGATAGCAGGTAATAATAACTCTCATAGGCCAATTTTATTCATTAGATGTTCTTGGGATGCTTGAAAATATTAACCCCCCCCTCAATATCTTCCCCTTTTTTTGCCTTCACAGATCCAACTATGTTCAGGGCACCAAGATGTTGGGAGCTTACTTCTATGAAGTATCTCAGCTTAGCTAACTGGAACGTCTGATTCAACGTGACTTGGCTGGTGTATTTTTAATTGTCTGAAGATGTGAATGAAATACTTGGATAAGGGTACGGTCTCTAAAAGACCATCATACAATTTTTTTGACTGGTGACACAAACAGTTTAGACCAAATAAGCATACATTGTTTTAGTCTCTTATATACCTTGTCGCTGTAGCAATAGTCTGTCTCCCAGTGTCTTAATATCCAATTTCAGAAAGAGTTATATCAGAGGAATTATTTTTGGGTGAACTGTCCATTTAATATGGAATATAACATAAACTGTTATCTGGTGTAATCTGTTTACATATGACAAATGCACTCCTATAATAAAATACAAATTATCTCCTTAAAATTAAACTTTGATTATATTGGATTTTTTTTTTTTTTTTTACTGTCATTCATTAAATGTAGACTTTAAAAAGCATATATCACTTTTAACAATTAAGAAAAAAACTACGGTTGCTGAAAGAAATAATTGATTGTATGTAATTGGTTTGAAAATGAAAACAATACTGGTCTGTGAGTATTTTTTTACAAACCCTCCAATAGTGATCTTTTATCCTTAATTCCATCCTGAAAATTATTTTTCACTTTCAGCTTGTGTGCATTTTGATTTGGCTTTTAATGATTTGATAATGTGCCAAAGAGCATCTTGTGTTTCAGTGGAAGCAAGAAAATCTGACCTTCTGTAAAAACAAAAGTATATATAGTCAGTGTCACAAATTTGCATATTTGATTTAGGGAGCAAGAAACAGTAAAGAAAATCACACATGCGCAATATATCGCACAGTATTATGACAATTTAAAATAAATCTTTTGTCGCATTATAGATTTCTCTGCTGTCACTTTTGATCAATTTAATGCAACCTTGCTGGATTAAAATAGGAATGAATATATATATATATATATATATATAAATTGATCAACAGTGACAGCAGAGACATTTATAATGCTACAAAAGATACATTTTAAATTATAATAATATTTCATAATATTACAGTTTTTACTGTATTTGATCAAACATTAAAAAGTAGTTTTTCTTTTGATTATTTTTCCTCACATGACTTATAACAGGCATTGAATTTAAATGGGCTACATCCAAGATATATATATCTGGACCAATCTATAGTTGAAAATCATTGCAAAAATGCTTTTTTATGCAGCTGGCCACTTCACTTGAGTTCACGTTTGACTATATATAAACTCGTACACATCTAAGAGAAATCTAAACGCTTTGTTAGTTGACATCCTTTAATCCTTCAATTTGACAATGGTGTATTTTTAAAGTGAGTTTTTATGTGCATGCTGATGTCTGATGCTCACAGGTAGACTGACAGCACACTGGTAGTTCTGCCCTCTATGAGCGGTAGGTCACATTTATCCCGTACCTCCTCCGTTATAGCCCCAGGAACGGTGCAGCCACAGCCAGGCGAGGTAGATGAATCCAAATGGACAAACTTGTCTGGTGGCGCTATTTTCCCATGACACCCAGTCTCTAAATGTGACCAGACAGCCTATCTCTGCCCTTAAGATTTTGTTTTACATCTCTCCCTCTCTTCTGCTAGTGTTCGGAACAGTTTCAGTCCATCTGACATTATTTTTTGAACACACCATGTTGAAATGCACATCGGCTTTGTGAGAGATCTTGGCCTGTGGCAATGGCTGTCAGTAGGAAGAGTTGCAGAGCAGGAGAATTTGAATACGAAACTGTTTACCAGGCCTTGCTGTAAGGAGCAGAGCCATATTTCATCAGGCCTTACTGGTTCAAGAATGTCAGACCTCTCAGCAAACACAGGTTGTCCTGTCTGTGATATAAATTTGGCCATGAAAAGGATTTGCTGGTTTGATGTTTAACAAGACGAGGTTGGAATGCATTGTTAAGCATAATAATGCAGAAAATGATCAACAGTCTTTGCAAGCTTGTACCAATGCAATACCCAGTTTTTTTGCTTTTAGAAAGTATCAACAATTTTTTCAGTTGACAAAAGGAAGCTAACATAGTTATATACAAGGTCACTGTTTATATTTACCCCCTGGGCCCAATAGTAGGCCGTATTGTGGCCGTATTTCCCTTGTGAGTGTGAAGTAGTTATTTTTCCTGGTTTTTGCCACTAGATGGCGACAAATGCTCATGTTATTTTCAGATTTCAATGCATGCGGTTTTCAACAACCAGGTTCCATACGCTGTGTGCGTGCATTTAATTTTTGAAACCCTTTAAACCGTTTTCGATGTTTAAATAAATGAATTACTGCAGTACAAGCTAGTGCCAAAATGCCTCGTTTCAGTACTGTAAAACTTCAATATCGAAATGATATCCAAACGGGTAAGAAGCTTTGTGCCATATTCAAATTCGTTTGTTTATAACAGTTGTGGCGAATATCAGGAGACCACGCATTTTAGTATAACCGTTAATATTTATTCTTTCAGTAGTGGCATAGCATTTTGTCTCAAATTATGGTTAGCAGGAAAAACCTTGGCTTTGGGGTTGTTCCAAACTTTTGAGTGGTGATTTCTGCTGACATAACGCAACATTTTTCTTTTTGAGGTAAAGCATTCATATTTAATATGCCATTTAAACATGACAAATGTTAAATGAATGTATGTGTTTATAGTCTATTCAGAGTTGAGCTTTAAATTACAATTCAGTTCCTGAATTTGAATGTAGCAAACAGGATTCTAGTTCGAATTTGAATGTAAGGAACTTTAAAATGAAATACAGAGAACTGCGTTACATTTATTGCAAGACAAACGTTTTTTATTTTAGCTCGGTAAAAACATTTTAAAAACCTTGAGGACAGATAGATAGATAGATAGATAGATGTTTGAAATGCCAACTATAGAAGTAATTAGAATTAAGTTAATTCTAATAAAGTAACTTTGGTGAATTAGTAGCTAAACACTTCATTTCCCAGAATGCATTACTACAGTATAATGAATTTCTTTAATATGCAATTCAGCAATTTCATCTTTCTAACATTACGATTTACATATTATTTTTACATATTACTTCCTGTCATGAGTCAGTTTTTCAGCTGTGAAATTGACACAACTCTGGTAGTAGCAATTGTGTAGCATGTGCACATTTACCAAATTATTGTTTATAATGCAAACCAATTCCATTGTATTTCCCATGTTAAACCTTACATGTATAGACACACTCCACCGTGTTTTTGTCTGTTGAACATGAGATGTGCAGAACAGAAGAGACAGTAAATCAGGATCGGTCTCACCTGCAGCCAGCCTCCATAAAACTGAAGGAGGGAGTTGAGCTCCACTAGTTTTATGAGGTCTGGCTCATTACCAGATTACATTAGCTTGTCTCTCTTACACATTAATAAAAAATCTTAATTTTTTAAAAGTTTTCAGCAGTGTTTGCCCTTTTCCTTTCAGTGAAGTCAAACATTTCCTCCCTATAAAGACTGGTCTTGCTGCTGGAGAGAAGCCAGGGCATGTGTCCGTGTTTACCTCACAGTCACCGGGTCGCACGCTCCTTTCACGCTGATGTCAGATTGGCACGACACATGGTAGGCACTTAAGTAAGTTGCCTCACTCTTAAGCTCCTTCTTTTCACTGTATCAAATTTATATGGACGTACCGTCCGGCATTCGTTGCTCCTTGATGTCTCTCTCTCATGTGTTGTCAGTTGCAGCATGCCTCGTAGCACGACTCATTTCAGATATTATTCAGTTCTCAAAAGTCGTTGATCAGCATACTAAATGATGATTTCTGAACAGCCTAACTCTCCCCTAACACTCTAATACAATTAGGCCAAGACAGCTCGCCTGGTTATGTTTAATGGGGATGACATCAGAGGAGATAGCAGAGAATGAATAAGTCATTCTTGGTCTCATTTCAAATGTGAAAGATTCATACCAGTAATTTAGATGACAGTATTAATTTAACATGACACTGCATTAATGGTCGATTTTAGATTCACAGAACTCGTTTAAGTGGAATGGACTTCCTTAATTTGATGAGATGTGATGGCAGTGCGATGCCACGTCTCTCTCCATCTCTCTCTCCCTGCGGCATGGCAAGCACACACACACACACACACACACACATACACAGATATTCGCCAAGCTTTAGCTGGTGTCCTCAACACGCGTGGTATCTGGGTGAGTGTGTGTGTCTGCATGTGTTTTGAAACGAGCACACTTTTTTTGTATTGATGGTTGCTGGCTTTTGAGTGAATATTTCTTTTCGGAGGTTAAGGCACTAAAATGTGATGTATTTGGATGGCATCTGTAACTAAAACGCATATCTACATCACTATAATTTGAAAAGATCATACTGCATCCTAAATTTAAATTTGTTTAATATATAAATAAATGCAAATATACACGATCCTTCAGAAATCATTTTAATATGCTGATTTGGTTCTCAAGAAACATGTCTTATTATTATCATCTGAAAACTGTTGTCCCATTTGTATGTTTATGTGGAATAGATTTTTTTAGGCTTGTTTGATGAATATAATGTTCAAAGGAACACTATTTATTTGAAATAATTTTTTTTGTCTTTACTGTCACTTTTGATCAATTTAATGCGTCTTTGTTAAATAAAAGCATTAGTTTCTTTTTACAAAAATTCATTGTGACCCCAAACCTTTGATCTAGTATGTGTGTGTGTGTGTGTGTGTATGGTCAAATTATTCAAAATAGAAATGATTTAAACTGCATTAGGATCCATTCTGATCTTTGCAAATGATATATCAGCCTAGAGTGAACGTAACATTATTTTAACATTTTCATATACATTTTGTTATTCTACATAACGATAAAAGCGTTTAATAGATTGCAAAAGGTTTATTTAAAACACTTAGTATGAATTTAATGGGGTCCAAATGTCTGAGACCATCAATGAAAATGCTTGTACTGTGAATAATTATTTTGAAATAAATAAATGCAAAATTTTATTTCAAATTGAAATTTCCCATGTTATGCAGCCTGATTTGTGCTTCCATTTATTTAGTTGGTTAGTGTTTGATTAGGTTATGTCAGAGCTTCATTTAAAACTTTACTTATTTCCCATCCCTAATTTTCACTGTGGTCTCAGAATTTTGGTTGCCACAGTCTCTATGTACACAGACAGTTGCTTCCACAAAATCCCACAGCGCCCTGCTTTTCTGCAACATTCCTTCACTAATTTTAACTCACTCCTTTGTACGTGACTGATGATTTTCCAGGATCGTCGTCTCCTGGTTGGTTGCGGAAGCCACAGGTTGATGAAAAAGTTAGGCGTGTTATTGTCTGAGCTGCTGAGTCCCAATGCGGCCGTGTGTCTCAAAGGCTTCTTAATGACTGGACTCTCCTGCACTCTGCCTCTCTGATGGATGGCAAGCAGGGACGGCCTCTCTTTCATCCCGACAGCCTGACTCGTCTGATTTATTAATGACAATAATTAGGAGTAAACCTCTCTGCAACCAAACCCAGAGTGATTAGCACAGTAACGATGGCGAGGAGGGGTTGTGGATATGGCGATCTGATTAATGTCGGCCATTTTGACCTTTCTGAGCCGGGCTTCTCTGCAGTCTGGGGAGAGAGAGGGCAGCTATCTGTGGTGTCCACTCACAATTAGGTGCTGAATGAATTAGAATGCAAAATGTACCACTCAGGTCATTAGCTGTGCTGTTCACGACATGCTTATTCTATTGGAACGAATCCGTTGGTGAGCTTCTGTGTTATTTATATATGACAAAATGCCACTGGTCACTTTATTCAAGACGTTTTTTGCAGATTCTCATTCCAGCGGTGTGGTTTATAATTAGATTCATTCTTGTTTTTCTCTTAACGATCTAAATAAATCTCATCTTACCTGCATCTTGCTCTCAGAATCAGTCCAAAGTGGGAAAACACCTCTGAATTCTTCTCCACGATTACCCTTTAGTCACGTAGCGGTAGCAGACCCTTCTATTTACCTGTTTGAAAACACAAATCATCTCCGGAGATAGACACGGACTCGCTGATAACACGCAGACTCTGTGTGACATTTGATTAACGAATGTAAATGAAGGTCAAGAGTCATTTTGTGTGGCCATCTTCCCTTTCCCGGGCTCTGACAATGAAATCTTTGCAGACACCGGCTCCAGTAATGGCCACATTTAAACCGCAGTCGTTTAAGAGCTTGTACCCAGTACAGCTGCATGTAATGGAGTTGGTTGGAAAGGTCAGAGTCTTTATCTGGGTCAGATTGGAGTCAGTGAAGTCGGCAGCCAATGAATGGGAGACAGGGGAGATCAAAGTAAAAGCCATGTCAAGTAGTGCCGGTGAGCGATTGCGGAGCTGTACTTCGATGCCCCGCTTCGGGATCGGTTTTAGCTTTTGGTTCACTGCGGTTAAGAGATGGCTGACCGAATCGGGATCTGTGATTTGTAAAGTGAACGATTGTATGTGCATTTTTAACCTTAGCTGTGTCCGGAAGCATGACTTCCTTTCTTTTTCTGTAAAACACAAAATCATTTTGAAAAAAAGTGTCTTTTTGTTCACTGAGTGAAAGTCAGTGGGGTCCAATGTCAATCCAACTGAATGGACTAAAACAGTTGAAGAATTTTTCTAAAAATGCTTTTTGTATTGTGCAGAAAAAAGACTTAAAGTAACTTTAAGTTACGCAAAAAATGTATGATTGTCTTTGCATTATATGATAATTTATTAAACCAAGAGGTGTTTATTGTAATGTGCACAAAAATATGAAAACAATATTGTACTTTTTTACTAAATGCAGAGAATAAATACATTTTAAGTGTTATGTTATGTCTCTGCTCAGTGATGTTGGCAAGTGGCAGAAACACTTTTCCTCAGTAGTTTTGCTCAGTTCCAACAGGAAATAAAGTTGAAATCAAGGCTGATCGTCCTGTCAATGAGTTTGCCGTGTTTGAAAAACGCTGTCTCCATGTAGGTCATGTAATGAAACTTCTCGTCCCTCGCAGCTCTCCGCTGCCCAAGTCTAATTTGTCCTCATTAAAAGTCCCCCTGCCTCGTGTTATTATTTTCCTGCCCCATCTCCTAAAACACAAGGAACTGATTGAACGTGGGGTAAAGTCGGTCATCATGACATGACCTGCAGAAACAGCAGAAAGAGTGCGACGGCTGACCCCGGCAAACTGCCTGCCTGCACATATTGCACAATCCTTCATATTTAATGGGGAAACACGAGCCTGTGATTTTGTCTGCATTCTCTCTAGTGTCTGCTGCTCGGGGTGGAGTGAAGCCACTTAATGAGAATCCCCTGTTCTCCTCCATCATTTTTAAACAGGCAGTGCACTCAGCAGCCTTGCCTTCCCTCTGAGGACCCCCCTACCTGCCCCCCTTCCCCGACATGCTGTGCTCGTTTTTGTAAGCGCTAAATTATGTATCAGCTCCTTAAATGCTGTGAAACATTGGTTTAATATGGAGTAAACTTGTTTTCCATAATTCCACCCTCAAATTAGGCCAGGATACTTAACTTTGTTGGAAGCTGTCAATTTGCTTATTTTGTCTTTTAGAAACATTTACATCAGACAGCAACACAGGGAAGCGCAATTATTGCACTTTTTTTTTCATACGTTATCCTTTATCATTTATATGGTAATAAAGTCTTACGGAGTTCATAAGAGGATGGATGGGGAAACAGAGTCTGTTGCTTGATCTTCCACTTGGCGTTTCCTCATTTAGATTAAACTCCGACATCAGTAACGCTTTACCCCCAACAATAATGTCCCTCCGTTGGGGCGTGAGGCCTGTCCCTGACAGCAAACCGACATCTTGACTCGCCTCATCCCGCCGCAGCCAGCTCTTAACACAACTGCTATTGTTAAATGTCCTCCGCAGCCGTAATATCTTCTAATCCTCAAATAGAGTGGTTAAAACTACAAGCTCCAAACTATTTTTACTTGCCTCACTAGTTGTGGCAGATGAGAAGGGATCTCTGTGTAGATGATTATATTGTCATCCCCTGATCTTTACTGCTGGAGTAATTGTAAATCATTGCTTCATGGCACGTCAGAGGTTGTCGGTAGCAGGCAATTAAATGGCACAATATAATAGAGCAAATTATTGCCTGTCAGATTTTGAACAACACAGTTGGTATTTGAATTACACTTAATCATTACATGCATTAGAAAGCTCATTGGAATCCTGCTTAGGACTGAACATGAGCCATTGCATTATTTAAACCTCTAATTGTGAAAGCCATTTATTTGTGGTTACTGTACAACAAAAAGAATCTCACCAAGCGGGCTGGCTTTAAAAGCTCGATATATCCAAATCAACGTCTTCAGACGCATAAACCAAATTGGCCAAAATGGGCAATTTCGCCGGGGTGGAGAAACATTTAGCCATGCAAAGTGTTTTGTAATTTCAGACTGCGAGGATGAATATTAAATATTTACTTTTAGCCAGGCCCAAGCCAGGTCCCCTTTTTGCATAATTCATTAGGCAAAACGGATGAGGTTATAATTTGTCTAGACGCCACGTATCTGTTTCTCAGGGCTTGCTCGGCCCTCCCTGCTCGCACCCCGGACCCGACGACCAGATTCTTCAATATGCCAAGCGGCTGATGATAAAGCGTCAGAATTGCGTAACGTAAGTTGTTAAATTTGCGCTGAACTTCGTTGTGGCTTTTAATAAGGGAATACTTGATCTGAGCGCAGATAATCCATATAGAGCGAATAATACATTTTACTTTCGGTTTCCTGGCGCCGTTAATTATCGGTAGCATATTATTCATATTCCTTCACAACATAGGCGGAAGTTGCTTCGCACAATCTGGCACGAGGGCCAGAACAGACACCCGGTATTAACAAGACTTAAGTACTGTTGTCATGGCCGTGCCGCCAGCTCATAGATTGTAATTATTGGTTAGCACTATACTGTGATGCGTATGGGTTGAATAACAATATTAAGAAGCGGTGTGATGTTAAAAAGGATATCAGTTTTACAGGTCTGTGTAAATATGCCACGGCTTTCTGTTATGACTGTTCGTGTTTCGTGTGCAAAAGTTAATTTGCCGCTTTGTCGCAGAGGTCTTCGGTCGCCCCAGCGCGGCGTACTGAGATCTTTTTCGGAGCCCTTCCTGTTGTTGTCAAGCCATCTCAGCCCTGTCTGTCATATCATATCAGCTCGCCACTCCCACCCCATTTAAAGTACCGCTTTGGCTCATGTTACTCCAGAAGTCAGTTCCTCCAGAAACATCTGCTTCTTTTCAGAGGGAGGAGAGACAAATAGGCCCATTGTCACCCCTGTATCTGTACTCATATCGAGTCCTTTGGCTTTTCGGACAGGTTGGAATTATCGAGGGAGGGTGAAAGGCAAATAGCCCTATAGCTCAATCACCATTGTTTGGAATCAGTCAGTGGTAATATTAGTGTTGCCCAGAACACAATTACTCAATAGCGGCGTCTTTAACGTCGTCTTGAATTTATCCTCTTGACAGATCCGGAGACTGATAATTTAATGCAAGTTATGATTAAAATCCCCTTACTGTCAAGCCCTTTGGAACAAATAACAAATACCTCTGTTTGGAAAAATGACAGTTTTAAAAATAAATGAAATTACACGTTAGAGCCGGCGTGGGGAGGGGCGTGCGGGAATTTATTGAGCTGCGAGACGTTGCGCGGGAGATTTAGGATTCGTGCTCGGGAGGGGGGCGGGAGAAGTTAATGACTGATTAACAACAGCAATTAAAAGATGAGGAAAAGGTATATAATTAAAATGGAAGTTCTTGCTTGTCAAGTGCGTACGTGTCATCCATTGTGCGGCTTGTTGAAAAGCCGGAGGAAAAAGAAACCGGTACTTAATTCCAGGCTTTGGCATCGAGGAAGGGCGTTGATCGCGTGCCCGCAGACGCTTTTCTGAAGGCTGTAACTCAGCTGAAAGTGAGGCCGTGTCATTAGAAGTTCAAAGCCGTGCATCTTGTGTTGACAGTCATCGGCAGCGAATATTTGGCAGTCGGGAGTAATTTCACTTAATTAATGGGATGCATATTTGATGGGAGGAATGAAATATTCAAGCTCAGCAAAGTGGAAAAAAGGAAAGATTTAGTGCGGAGTAAAAAGGTGGAGGGATGTAATTTGTGCATTCACTTCAGAGCCTACTGGGGAATAGAGATAGAAAGATGCAAGGAGGTGAGGAGGAAATATGTGAGGGAATTCACAAGATAAACAGTGCAGAAGAAAACTCAGAGGAAATGGGTACGGCAGAGGAGAATGAAAAAAAAAAAATGGGAAGAGTGCGTGTTGCTGCGAATATGAACTCAGAAAGATGCAGATTTTAGAACGCCGCCACAACGTTAACTCTGCTCTTCATCTGGTTACAGAAGTAAACAAGCATGCAAGACTTTGATTTGATTGCAAACAGTAAGAACATGGCATGTTAGCAGCTCAAGCTGACATATCCCCCCTTGCACATGCAACTGACTTCTTATAAATGATGATCTCCCATAAACAGAAGACACCAGCACAATACAATAAAATAAAATAAATAGACTACATTAAAAACAAATGTATGCATATATTATCACTAGACAGTGTGTGTTAAATGCAGATGCATACTACGTTCAGCTTTATGCATTTATTTCGATGGACTTGAGTATGGAATACACCAAAATTACATGTGTGTGTCAGACAAAAATACACCACTTTCTGCCTCTTGTATCATATATGTGCTTTTGAGTTCTATTTTTATTCCCAGACATATTCCTCATAATTGTATAATTTTTTTAATTAAGTACGATTTCATTGAATTATTAAACATATTATTATTATTAAATGGTGATACATTTTTATTATTATTGTTCATATTAATAATGATAATCTATTCCATGCTTTAATACATTAGTTATCATATAATATTAAATATATATTTTTCATTATCAATCAACTTAATAGTACAATGACTTGATTTTACAATACCACATATCGATTATTCTTCATTACGCTACCCAGTACTAAAAAGATATACTAAAGGCTCTTATTCATCATCATTTTTTTTTTAAAGAAACATTTAATTGCCACGCTGCCCGCCACATTTCGAGTAACAGCGAAGAAGGGAAATGGAGAGCTCCCTACTAATGACTTGAGGGCTTTCTGCTTATTGTGTGTTCAAAAGCCAATGAGCTAATGTGTAGCACTCAGCCAGCAGAGTTCCACTGCTCTCTCAACCCAAGAGACTCCACGGGCCGGGATAATTGGCCAAGGCTTGTCTTCCCTTTTTTTAATTGAGACTCGTTATTTACATGAATTTAAGTTCTTTGCTCGAAACATTAAGGCGAAGAACATCTTTCAAGAATGTAGCTAATTGAAGTTTTCCCCCTTCTTTCTGTGTGTCAGGGCAGAACAAGAAACTGAAATAAATGATAAGGCAAAGAGATG